>NC_069507.1:118229055-118251555 GCF_027579735.1 Bombina bombina
AAAAAAGCCACTGATATTGGCAAAAAAGGTATGTATATCTGGGCTGTCCCTGGTAATAGCAAGCAGAGATGCCTTCAATGGTGTATGTGCAAAAATGATCGCTTCTCCACCTTATTCCTTTTATGTGACTAGCTGGTCAAGATTGTAACTTCTACAGTTATTTAAATCTTGCTTCAGATTTGAAAAAAGTCAGATTCTTATAGAGTCTGGCACCACTTTTCCAGTTGACTCAGCCTTATACATCTAACAACCTTTACCATATTTTGGAGTTTTTTTTTTTTCCGTTTTTTTTTCCGTTTGTTTTTACATGATGGCTGCTTGCAGGGGTTCCAGTACCCTGAAGTTTCTGTTATGTCAAATCTAAGATGGGAGTAAGATGCCTCTTGTTAACCATTATTTTCCCCAAAGATTTTGCTCATATCTTGCCTAAAAAAAAAGACCATTTACACCTCTGAGATCTGCCATTAGTACTGAATTTATTTGAAGCACCTCTTGTTTCCTTATGGCTTCTAATACTTAAGACTATCTTTTTAGTAGCTGTTACAACAGCTAAAAGGTTTCAGAAATGCAAGCACTCTCAGCAGACAAGCCATATCTAGTTTTCCATCTAAAGGGTAGGAGAGTCCACTGCTTCATTCATTACTGTTGGGAATTAAGAACCTGGCCACCATGAGGAGGCAAAGACACCCCAGCCAAAGGCTTAAATATCTCCCCCACTTCCCTCATCCCCCAGTCATTCTTTGCCTTTCGTCACAGGAGTATGGCATAGAAGTGCCGGAGATTCAGAGTAGTCTCTTATGGAGGGTAGTACTCTTTGCATTGGGAATGGAGTAGTCCTGTCAGCCTCTTAGTGAGAGCCTAGGTGAAAGTTAGTCTGGAGATGCAGGGAGAGTCTTTCTGCAAAACCATCCCGACTCATATTAACAGCTCCACAAGCAATCAGCGTTGACGAGTTTTGCTGCCTGCTTTTTACACTCAAGTCCATGTCAGGAGCGAGGCTACTAACCTGTCACACTTGATGGGCCGTGTTCTGGTTCCACGGCGTAGATTCTGGTAAGATCGTTTAATTTTTTATTAATAATATGGAAGACAGGGTCACAGTGTGACGCCTTTTTATCTTTAAAGAATCAAGGGTTAATATTCCTGGAAAGGAGATTATTGAACGGGGGGGGCGGGGTTATACATGATATTGTTTATTGTGTCATTGCTGTGCTATGTGCGAAATGAGGCTCTGGCAATGTGTGGAACTTTCAGGTTACTTGCGGGATTATTGCGCGGCCCTTTTCTCCTACATTGGTGTATCCGGTCCACGGCTTCATCCTTACTTGTGGGATATTCTCAATCCCTACAGGAAGTGGCAAAGACAGCACACAGCAGAGCTGTCCATATAGCTCCCCTCAGGCTCCGCCCCCCCAGTCATTCTCTTTGCCGCTCTAACTAGTAGCATCTCCACGGGGGTGGTAAAGAGTATGTGGTGTTAGTTGTAGTTTTTTATTTCTTCTATCAAGAGTTTATTTTAAAATAGTGCCGGCTTGTACTATTTACTCTGCAGCAGAAAGTGATGAAGATTTCTGCTAAGAGGAATATGATTTTAGCACCAGTAACTAAAATCCATTGCTGTTCCCACGCAGGACTGTTGAAACCAGAGAACATCAGTTGGGGGGAACAGTTTGCAGGCTTAACTGCTTCAGGTATGATCAGTCTAACAAGACCATGTAATGCTAGAAGACTGTCAGAAATTCCCTCTGGGATAGGTAAGCCATTTCTCCAACATAGGTGTGTCCGGTCCACGGCGTCATCCTTACTTGTGGGATATTCTCTTCCCCAACAGGAAATGGCAAAGAGTCCCAGCAAAGCTGGTCACATGATCCCTCCTAGGCTCCGCCTTCCCCAGTCATTCTCTTTGCCGTTGTACAGGCAACATCTCCACGGAGATGGCTTAGAGTTTTTTGGTGTTTAAATGTAGTTTTTATTCTTCAATCAAGAGTTTGTTATTTTAAAATAGTGCTGGTATGTACTATTTACTCTGAAACAGAAAAGAGATGAAGATTTCTGTTTGTAAGAGGAAAATGATTTTAGCAACCGTTACTAAAATCGATGGCTGTTTCCACACAGGACTGTTGAGAGGAATTAACTTCAGTTGGGGGAAACAGTGAGCAGACTTTGGCTGCTTGAGGTATGACACATTTCTAACAAGACGTGGTAATGCTGGAAGCTGTCATTTTCCCTATGGGATCCGGTAAGCCATTTTTATTAAATGAGAATAAAGGGCTTCACAAGGGCTTTAAAGACTGGTAGACATTTTTCTGGGCTAAAACGATTGATTTATAAGCATTTTTAATACTTCATAGCTTTGAGGAGTTATTTTATTCTTGAATTATGTAAAATAACCGGCAGGCACTGTATTGGACACCTTTTTCACTGGGGGCCTTCTCTAATCATAGGCAGAGCCTCATTTTCGCGCCTCTATTGCGCAGTTGTTTTTGGGAAGCAAGGCATGCAGATGCATGTGTGAGGAGCTCAGATACATAGAAAAAGCTTACTGAAGGCGTCATTTGGTATCGTATTCCCCTTTGGGCTTGGTTGGGTCTCAGCAAAGCAGATACCAGGGACTGTATAGGGGTTAAATATAAAAACGGCTCCGGTTCCGTTATTTTAAGAGTTAAAGCTTTCAAATTTGGTGTGCAATACTTTTAAGGCTTTAAGACACTGTGGTGAAATTTTGGTGAATTTTGAACAATTCCTTCATACTTTTTCACATTTTCAGTAATAAAGTGTGTTCAGTTTAAAATTTAAAGTGACAGTAACGGTTTTATTTTAAAACGTTTTTTGTACTTTGTTATCAAGTTTATGCCTGTTTAACATGTCTGAACTATCAGATAGACTATGTTCTGTATGTGAGGAAGCCAAGGTTCCTTCTCATTTAAATAGATGTGATTTATGTGACACAAAATTTAGAGAAAATGATGCCCAAGATGATTCCTCAAGTGAGGGGAGTAAGCATGGTACTGCATCATCCCCTCCTTCGTCTACGCCAGTCTTGCCCACACAGGAGGCCCCTAGTACATCTAGTGCGCCAATACTCCTTACTATGCAACAATTAACGGCTGTAATGGATAATTCTATCAAAAACATTTTAGCCAAAATGCCCACTTATCAGCGAAAGCGCGACTGCTCTGTTTTAGAACTGAAGAGCATGAGGACGCTGATGATAATGGTTCTGAAATGCCCCTACACCAGTCTGAGGGGGCCAGGGAGGTTTTGTCTGAGGGAGAAATTTCAGATTCAGGGAAAATTTCTCAACAAGCTGAACCTGATGTGATTACATTCAAATTTAAATTGGAACATCTCCGCGCTCTGCTTAAGGAGGTGTTATCTACTCTGGATGATTGTGAGAATTTGGTCATTCCAGAGAAATTATGTAAGATGGACAAGTTCCTAGAGGTCCCGGGGCCCCCCGAAGCTTTTCCTATACCCAAGCGGGTGGCGGACATTGTAAACAAAGAATGGGAAAGGCCCGGCATACCTTTTGTCCCTCCCCCTATATTTAAGAAATTGTTTCCTATGGTCGACCCCAGAAAGGACTTATGGCAGACAGTCCCCAAGGTCGAGGGGGCGGTTTCTACTCTAAACAAACGCACTACTATCCCTATAGAAGATAGTTGTGCTTTCAAAGATCCTATGGATAAAAAATTAGAGGGTTTGCTTAAAAAGATGTTTGTTCAGCAAGGTTACCTTCTACAACCAATTTCATGCATTGTTCCTGTCACTACAGCAGCGTGTTTCTGGTTCGATGAACTAGAAAAGTCGCTCAATAAAGATTCTTCTTATGAGGAGATTATGGACAGAATTCATGCTCTCAAATTGGCTAACTCTTTTACTTTAGACGCCACTTTGCAATTGGCTAGATTAGCGGCGAAAAATTCAGGGTTTGCTATTGTGGCGCGCAGAGCGCTTTGGCTAAAATCTTGGTCAGCGGATGCGTCTTCCAAGAACAAATTGCTTAACATACCTTTCAAGGGGAAAACGCTGTTTGGCCCTGACTTGAAAGAGATTATTTCTGATATCACTGGGGGTAAGGGCCACGCCCTTCCTCAGGATAGGTCTTTCAAGGCTAAAAATAAACCAAATTTTCGTCCCTTTCGCAGAAACGGACCAGCCCCAAGTGCTACATCCTCTAAGCAAGAGGGTAATACTTCTCAAACCAAGCCAGCCTGGAGGCCAATGCAAGGCTGGAACAAAGGTAAGCAGGCCAAGAAACCTGCCACTGCTACCAAGACAGCATGAGATGTTGGCCCCCGATCCGGGACCGGATCTGGTGGGGGGCAGACTTTCTCTCTTCGCTCAGGCTTGGGCAAGAGATGTTCCGGATCCTTGGGCGCTAGAAATAGTCTCCCAAGGTTATCTTCTGGAATTCAAGGAGCTTCCCCCAAGGGGGAGGTTCCACAGGTCTCAATTGTCTTCAGACCACATAAAAAGACAGGCATTCTTACATTGTGTAGAAGACCTGTTAAAAATGGGAGTGATTCATCCTGTTCCATTAGGAGAACAAGGGATGGGATTCTACTCCAATCTGTTCATAGTTCCCAAAAAAGAGGGAACATTCAGACCAATCTTAGATCTCAAGATCCTAAACAAGTTTCTCAAGGTTCCATCGTTCAAAATGGAAACCATTCGGACAATTCTTCCTTCCATCCAGGAAGGTCAATTCATGACCACGGTGGATTTAAAGGATGCGTATCTACATATTCCTATCCACAAGGAACATCATCGGTTCCTAAGGTTCGCCTTTCTGGACAAGCATTACCAGTTTGTGGCACTTCCATTCGGATTAGCCACTGCTCCAAGAATTTTCACAAAGGTACTAGGGTCCCTTCTAGCGGTGCTACGACCAAGGGGCATTGCAGTAGTACCTTACTTGGACGACATACTGATTCAAGCGTCGTCCCTACCACAAGCAAAGGCTCATACGGACATTGTCCTGGCCTTTCTCAGATCTCACGGGTGGAAAGTGAACGTAGAAAAAAGTTCTCTTTCTCCGACAACAAGAGTTCCCTTCTTGGGAACAATAATAGACTCCTTAGAAATGAGGATTTTTCTGACAGAAGCCAGAAAATCAAAACTTCTAAGCTCTTGTCAAGTACTTCATTCTGTTCTTCTTCCTTCCATAGCACAGTGCATGGAAGTAATAGGTTTGATGGTCGCGGCAATGGACATAGTTCCTTTTGCGCAAATTCATCTGAGACCATTACAACTGTGCATGCTCAGTCAGTGGAATGGGGATTATACAGACTTGTCTCCGACGATACAAGTAGATCAGAGGACCAGAGATTCACTCCGTTGGTGGCTAACCCTGGACAACCTGTCACAGGGGATGAGCTTCCGCAGACCAGAGTGGGTCATTGTCACGACCGACGCCAGTCTGGTAGGCTGGGGCGCGGTCTGGGAACCCCTGAAAGCTCAGGGTCTTTGGTCTCGGGAAGAATCTCTTCTCCCGATAAACATTCTGGAACTGAGAGCGATATTCAATGCTCTCAAGGCTTGGCCTCAGCTAGCAAAGGCCAAATTCGTACGGTTTCAATCAGACAACATGACGACTGTTGCGTATATCAACCATCAGGGGGGAACAAGGAGTTCCCTGGCGATGGAAGAAGTGACCAAAATCATTCAATGGGCGGAGACTCACTCCTGCCACTTGTCTGCAATCCACATCCCAGGCGTGGAAAATTGGGAAGCGGATTTTCTGAGTCGTCAGACATTTCATCCGGGGGAGTGGGAACTCCATCCGGAAATCTTTGCCCAAATAACTCAATTGTGGGGCATTCCAGACATGGATCTGATGGCCTCTCGTCAGAACTTCAAGGTTCCTTGCTACGGGTCCAGATCCAGGGATCCCAAGGCGACTCTAGTAGATGCACTAGTAGCACCTTGGACCTTCAACCTAGCGTATGTGTTCCCACCGTTTCCTCTCATCCCCAGGCTGGTAGCCAGGATCAATCAGGAGAGGGCATCGGTGATCTTGATAGCTCCTGCGTGGCCACGCAGGACTTGGTATGCAGACCTGGTGAATATGTCATCGGCTCCACCATGGAAGCTACCTTTGAGACAGGACCTTCTTGTTCAAGGTCCGTTCGAACATCCGAATCTGGTTTCACTCCAACTGACTGCTTGGAGATTGAACGCTTGATTTTATCAAAGCGAGGGTTCTCAGATTCTGTCATTGATACTCTTGTTCAGGCCAGGAAGCCTGTAACTAGAAAAATCTACCATAAAATATGGAAAAAATATATCTGTTGGTGTGAATCTAAAGGATTACCATGGAACAAGATAAAAATTCCTAAGATTCTATCCTTTCTTCAAGAAGGTTTGGAGAAAGGATTATCTGCAAGTTCTTTGAAGGGACAGATTTCTGCTTTATCTGTTTTACTTCACAAAAAGCTGGCGGCTGTGCCAGATGTTCAGGCTTTTGTTCAGGCTCTGGTTAGAATCAAGCCTGTTTACAAACCTTTGACTCCCCCTTGGAGTCTCAATTTAGTTCTTTCAGTTCTTCAGGGGGTTCCGTTTGAGCCCCTACATTCCGTTGATATCAAGTTATTATCTTGGAAAGTTTTGTTTTTGGTTGCAATTTCTTCTGCTAGAAGAGTTTTAGAGTTATCTGCTCTGCAGTGTTCTCCTCCTTATCTGGTGGTCCATGCAGATAAGGTGGTTTTGCGTACTAAACCTGGTTTTCTTCCGAAAGTTGTTTCTAACAAAAACATTAACCAGGAGATAGTCGTGCCTTCTTTGTGTTCGAATCCAGTTTCAAAGAAGGAACGTTTGTTGCACAATTTGGATGTAGTGCGTGCTCTAAAATTCTATTTAGATGCTACAAAGGATTTCAGACAAACATCTTCCTTGTTTGTTGTTTATTCTGGTAAAAGGAGAGGTCAAAAAGCAACTTCTACCTCTCTATCTTTTTGGCTTAAAAGCATCATCAGATTGGCTTATGAGACTGCCGGACGGCAGCCTCCTGAAAGAATCACAGCTCATTCCACTAGGGCCGTGGCTTCCACATGGGCCTTTAAGAACGAGGCTTCTGTTGATCAGATATGTAAGGCAGCGACTTGGTCTTCACTGCACACTTTTACCAAATTTTACAAATTTGATACTTTTGCTTCTTCTGAGGCTATTTTTGGGAGAAAGGTTTTGCAAACCGTGGTGCCTTCCATCTAGGTGACCTGATTTGCTCCCTCCCATCATCCGTGTCCTAAAGCTTTGGTATTGGTTCCCACAAGTAAGGATGACGCCGTGGGCCGGACACACCTATGTTGGAGAAAACAGAATTTATGTTTACCTGATAAATTACTTTCTCCAACGGTGTGTCCGGTCCACGGCCCGCCCTGGTTTTTTAATCAGGTCTGATGATTTATGTTCTTTAACTACAGTCACCACGGTATCATATGATTTCTCCTATGCAAATATTCCTCCTTTACGTCGGTCGAATGACTGGGGAAGGCAGAGCCTAGGAGGGATCATGTGACCAGCTTTGCTGGGCTCTTTGCCATTTCCTGTTGGGGAGGAGAATATCCCACAAGTAAGGATGACGCCGTGGACCGGACACACCGTTGGAGAAAGTAATTTATCAGGTAAACATAAATTCTATTTTTTCTTAGACTCTGTATAAAATGATGGCTTATATTAAGGGCTCTATGCTGGTTGACACTATTGTGGGCTTAATCGATTGCTTTTTAGCATGTTTTTCACTATAAATAAGGTGTTTTTTCAGACTTTAAAACACTTTTGGGGTTTAATTTGCGCCTGGCACTTATTTGGACACCTAATCTAGTCAGAAAGGCCCCTCCACTCTGGAATGCAGAGGGAGGAGGCCTCATTTTCGCGCCTCAATTGCGCAGTTGTTTTGACTAGGCAGTTCATGCAGCTTCACGTGGGGAGTCCAGAGGCATCAGAAAGGACTTCAGAGAGGCTTATTTCCTACTTAAATAATCCCTAAGGAAGGTAAAGGCCACAGTGGAAGCTGTGGCATAGTACTGTAGTGTGTTAACCGGTTAACTGCTGTTATTAGCTCCGGTTTGGGCATTAAGGGGAAAATTTGTGTGCAATCTTTTCAAAGCATTAAGACACTGTGGTGAAAATTTCATTAAAATCGGATGTTTATTTGATGGTTTTTTGATGTTTCAGTAATAAAGTGTGCACTTTTATTATTTAAAGAGACAGTAACGTTTTTGTCAAAAATAATTTTTATTGCATTGAAGTTCTATTTAAGTCTGTCAAACATGTCTGAATCTTCAGATAGCCTATGTTCTGTATGTTCAAAGGCCAAGGTGGTTCCCCCATTAAATTTATGTGTGAAGTGTGCCATAGCGTCCAAACAGCTTAAGGACCGTACAATCACACTTAAAGATAAAGCCCAAGATGATTCTTTAGCTGAAGGTAGTGAAGATAGCTCACTATCCTCTCCTTCTGTGTCAACACCAGCTATGCCCGCGCAAGCGATGCCCAGTACATCTAGCGCACCAATTGCGATTACTATGCAACAGTTAGCGGCAGTAATGGATAATTCTCTCTCTCAGCATTTTTATCCAAACTGCCAGCTTTTCCTAGGAAGCGTGATTGCTCAGTTTTAAACACAGAAAATGAGCAAGCAGACGCAGAGGATAATTTATCTGTAGTGCCCTCACATCAATCTGACTTGGGGGTGATGGAGTGCCTGTCTGAGGGAGAAATTTCTGATACAGGAAAAGTTTCTCAGCAGGCAGAGCCTGATACCATAGCATTTAAATTTAAGCTAGAACACCTCCGCGCCCTACTTTAGGAGGTCCTAGCTACACTTGATGATTGTGACCCTTTGGTGATCCCAGAAAAATTGTGTAAAATGGACAAATTCTTAGAGGTCCCAGTACACACTGATGCGTTTCCGATACCTAAGAGGGTGGCGGATATCGTGACTAAGGAGTGGGAGAAGCCAGGTGTACCTTTTGTTACCCCTCCTATATTTAAGAAAATGTTCCCAATTGTTGACCCTAGAAGGGACGCGTGGCAGACGGTCCCCAAGGTAGAGGGGGCAGTTTCAACGCTAGCTAAGCGCACAACTATACCAATAGAAGACAGTTGCGCTTTCAAAGACCCTATGGGTAAAAAATTAGAAGGTTTACTTAAGAAAATTTTTGTTCAACAGGGTTTTCTTCTTCAACCAATTTCTTGCATTATTCCTGTAACCACTGCAGCGGCTTTTTGGTTTGAGGAACTAGAAAACTCGCTCCAGAAGGAGACTTCTTATTATGAAGTCATGGACAGAATTCACGCCCTGAAGTTGGCTAATTCTTTCATTAAAGATGCCTGTAATTAGCTAAATTAGCGGCGAAAGGGGGGAACTTCCGGGCAGCGTACATGACAGGACACATCACTGCATGCTGCTCCAGCTTTCCAACTATAAACTTCACAATATGCCTACCACCAGCCTTATTTAGAGGAATAATCCTTAGAATTGAACTCTCCTGTTGTTGGTACACATAACAAGCCTACTATTTGTTTGAACTGCTGTTGGCATCAGCGCCCGGAACGGCTATTCCATCTAAGCTCTAACTATACCCCCGGCGGGGCTCTTTGGGCCCTGTCGTTAAGCGGCCCTTTATATGCCTAATAAGTGCCTCTGTACTCTTCTATCCAATGTGCTGACCTGCAACCTATATGAGAGATCATTATGGACAAGACCAGTTGTAACTCTATTTTGCAAGCACTGCGTGGCCTCCTCTCCGATCACCATGCGGCCTTAGAAGAAGAGCTGATAGCAGCATATGATCTCGGAGTCTCCATAGCGCCTCAACAAACCGCCGCGGCCAGGTCTATTTCAGAGACGTACCTAGGTGATAGTGTTCTGGGGCCCGGCACTATAAACTTACCCTGGCTGAGACGCCTAACCCACTCACTACCGCAGAACCTATGGTTGGGCGGGAGGCCTCCGCAGATGCAAAATCCACACAGCCTACCGTCTATTATACAGCCGCTGCAACTTACGATAGGGGGAAAGTAGGTGAGACCCAGTCAGCTTCTTTTCTCATCGGGGACAATGCTCACAGGAGAGCCCACGCAAAACATCCACTCCGTGATCGTAGAGGTAAAGAGACACAGCCACGGAGACCCGAAGTGATTATACCGTTTGGAAAAAGACCCGGTCGCACTGATGGGCGGCTGTTCAATTGGGACACTGCTTGGACACAGAGACATTGTCTTGCTGCCATCATAGATAGAGGACTTAGATTTTGGACTACATGGCGAGCAACTCATAAAACTGATTATGCCAGGGACATCCGCACAGGAGTTGGCTGAGTTGATGTGGTTAATCAGTGCCACGCTAAATATTGTTTCTACAGTTACCCAGCTTTGTTTGCAAGTTTTTTTACTATTATTCTTAGTGTGGTACAGTCTGAATTTCTCAATGGTTCTGTTGTTTTACCTCTGTCTATATATAAGCCATAGTCTTTTCTCATATTTTGTTCTCTAACATACAGGAGTATGTCTCTCCTCATAACCTTTAACTACTGACATTGTGACACTACCCTCAAAGTATATGTTTACTCAATGCTTACTTTATTGTATTATACACTTGTGGTGCATGGCCTGCGGCTGGGGTCGTGCACTTTACAAAGAGTATCAAAGTAAGCTTTTATACCTAGCAGAACAGGCTGAGTAATTCTGGGTTATCCTTATGGGTAACTTCTAAAGACATGGTTATTAATGTGGCTAATCCCTTATATCCATAGTTAAGCATAGATTTTAAGTTTGGGAGATTACACCAAAAACCCTTTTACTTTTTTCCCATCTTGTTCATGCTAAACGGTTGCACAAAAAGTCCTGAGATTACCCCTTTTTCTAAGTGGGTCAGCACAGAGAATTTATATTACAGCATATAATATCATTATTCTATCAAGTTGGTAGCAAATATTCTAAACTGTAATGTATCTGTTCAAATATTTCACCTTATGTTACCCCCTTAATTATGCCTTGTTACTACAAAGCATTCAAATTACTACTCGGTAAACTTCTTACAGTTATCAGTAATAGCACTCTACTACATTTCTAAAAAAGGGGTTCTCATTTAAAGATCCAAAAGTGGTCTTTTATATTTCAAATAGCCCCCTATTTATGATTATACACCACTAGTTGAGGTCCAAGAGTGGCCTCTGTTACCATCTAGGGAGCATACGGAGTACTAGGCATTGTACTTTCATAACGTTATTTTGAATTTTTTTTTTTCTCAGGTATGCATTGTGTCTTTATTTAAACCTATGTTACACTCTACCTGTTATTTTCTTATTGTGACGCTTTGTTTGTTATACTATATGTATGCCTTTTTTTGAACCTCGATAAAAAATAAAAAATAAATAACTAAATAAATTAGCGGCTAAAAATTCTGGTTTTGCAATCGTGGCGCGCAGAGCGCTTTGGTTAAAATCTTGGTCGGCGGATGGGTCGTCCAAAACAAAATTGCTTAATATTCCTTTCAAGGGTAAGACCCTATTCGGGCCAGAGTTGAAAGAAATTATTTCAGATATCACTGGGGGAAAGGGCCATGCCCTTCCACAGGATAGACCTTTCAAAGAATGAGTTTCCGCAGACCGGAGTGGATCATTGTCACGACCGACGCCAGCCTCCTAGGCTGGGGCACGGTCTGGGAGTCCCTGAAGGCTCAGGGTCTATGGTCTCGGGAAGAATCTCTTCTCCCGATAAACATTTTGGAATTGAGAACGATATTCAATGCGCTCCAGGCATGGCCTCAACTAGCGGAGGCCAAATTCATCAGATTTCAGTCGGACAACATGACTGTAGCGTACATCAATCATCAAGGGGGAACAAAGAGTTCCCTGGCGATGAGGGAGGTATCCAAGATCATCAAATGGGCAGAGGATCACTCCTGCCATCTATCAGCAATTCACATCCCAGGAGTGGACAACTGGGAAGCGGATTATCTGAGTCGTCAGACTTTCCATCCGGGGGAGTGGGAACTTCACCCGGAGGTTTTTGCCCAGTTAACTCAACTATGGGGCATTCCAGATCTGGATCTGATGGCGTCACGTCAGAACTCCAAAGTTCCACGTTACGGGTCCAGGTCCAGGGATCCCAAGGCGACATTGGTAGATGCCTTAGTAGCGCCTTGGTCGTTCAATCTAGCTTATGTCTTTCCACCGTTTCCCCTTCTCCCCCGGCTAGTAGCCAGGATCAAACAGGAGAAGGCTTCGGTAATTCTGATAGCTCCTCCGTGGCCACGCAGGACTTGGTATGCAGACCTGGTGAATATGTCATCGGTTCCACCATGGAAGCTACCTTTGAGGCAGGACCTTCTAATTCAAGGTCCATTCGAACATCCAAACCTAGTTTCTCTGCAACTGACTGCTTGGAGATTGAACGCTTGATTCTAGCTAAGCGTGGGTTTTCGGAATCAGTTATAGATACCCTGATCCAGGCTAGAAAGCCTGTCACCAGGAAAATTTACCATAAGATATGGCGGAAATATCTTTGTTGGTGCGAATCCAAGGGTCACTCATGGAGTAAGATTAGGATTCCAAGGATTCTATCTTTTCTCCAAGAAGGATTGGAGAAAGGTTTGTCAGCTAGTTCCTTAAAAGGACAGATATCTGCTCTGTCTGTTTTGTTACACAAGCGTCTGGCAGCAATGCCAGATGTTCAGGCGTTTGTACAGGCTTTAGTCAGAATCAAGCCTGTCTATAGACCTGTGGCTCCTCCATGGAGTCTAAATTTAGTTCTTTCAGTTCTTCAAGGGGTTCCGTTTGAACCTCTACATTCCATAGATATCAAGTTACTATCTTGTAAAGTTTTGTTTTTGGTAGCTATTTCTTCTGCTAGAAGAGTTTCTGAATTGTCTGCTTTGCAGTGTAATTCATCTTACCTGGTGTTCCATACAGATAAGGTCGTTTTACGTACCAAACCTGGTTTTCTTCCAAAAGTGGTTTCCAATAAGAATATTAACCAGGAAATAGTTGTTCCTTCTCTGTGTCCTAATCCAGTTTCTAACAAGGAACGTCTGTTGCACAATCTTGATGTGGTTCGTGCTTTAAAGTTCTATCTAAAAGCAACTAAAGACTTCAGCCAAACATCGTCCTTGTTTGTCGTCTATTCTAGCAAGAGGAGAGGTCAAAAGGCGACTGCGACCTCTCTGTCCTTCTGGCTGAAAAGCATCATCCGGTTGGCTTATGAGACAGCTGGAAGGCAGCCCCCTGAACGAATTACAGCTCACTCTACTAGAGCTGTGGCTTCCACATGGGCTTTCAAGAATGAGGCTTCTGTTGAACAGATCTGTAAGGCAGCGACTTGGTCTTCACTGCATACATTTGCCAAATTTTACAAATTCGATACTTTTGCTTCTTTCGGAGGCTATTTTTGGGAGAGAGGTTTTACAAGCAGTGGTGCCTTCCGTTTAGGTTACCTGACTTGTTCCTCACTTCATCCGTGTCCTAAAGCTTTGGTATTGGTTCCCACAAGTAAGGATGAAGCCGTGGACCGGATACACCAATGTAGGAGAAAACAGAATTTATGTTTACCTGATAAATTTCTTTCTCCTACGGTGTATCCGGTCCACGGCCCACCCTGGCATTTTAGTCAGGTTTAAATTTATTTTTGTAAACTACAGTCACCACTGCACCCTATGGTTCTCCTTTTTCTCCTAACCGTCGGTCGAATGACTGGGGGGGCGGAGCCTGAGGGGAGCTATATGGACAGCTCTGCTGTGTGCTCTCTTTGCCACTTCCTGTAGGGATTGAGAATATCCCACAAGTAAGGATGAAGCCGTGGACCGGATACACCGTAGGAGAAAGAAATTTATCAGGTAAACATAAATTCTGTTTCTCCAACATAGGTGTGTCCGGTCCACGGCGTCATCCTTACTTGTGGGATATTCTCTTCCCCAACAGGAAATGGCAAAGAGCCCAGCAAAGCTGGTCACATGATCCCTCCTAGGCTCCGCCTACCCCAGTCATTCTCTTTGCCGTTGTACAGGCAACATCTCCACGGAGATGGCTTAGAGTTTTTTAGTGTTTAACTGTAGTTTTTATTATTCAATCAAGAGTTTGTTATTTTGAAATAGTGCTGGTATGTACTATTTACTCAGAAACAGAAAAGAGATGAAGATTTCTGTTTGTATGAGGAAAATGATTTTAGCAACCGTCACTAAAATCCATGGCTGTTCCACACAGGACTGTTGAGAGCAATTAACTTCAGTTGGGGGAACAGTGAGCAGTCTCTTGCTGCTTGAGGTATGACACATTCTAACAAGACGATGTAATGCTGGAAGCTGTCATTTTCCCTATGGGATCCGGTAAGCCATGTTTATTAAGATCGTAAATAAGGGCTTCACAAGGGCTTATTAAGACTGTAGACTTTTTCTGGGCTAAATCGATTCATTATTAACTCATATTTAGCCTTGAGGAATCATTTAATCTGGGTATTTTGATATAATAATATCGGCAGGCACTGTTTTAGACACCTTATTCTTTAGGGGCTTTCCCAAATCATAGGCAGAGCCTCATTTTCGCGCCGGTGTTGCGCACTTGTTTTTGAGAGGCATGACATGCAGTCGCATGTGAGAGGAGCTCTGATACTTAGAAAAGACTTTCTGAAGGCGTCATTTGGTATCGTATTCCCCTTTGGGCTTGGTTGGGTCTCAGCAAAGCAGATACCAGGGACTGTAAAGGGGTTAAAGTTAAAAACGGCTCCGGTTCCGTTATTTTAAGGGTTAAAGCTTCCAAATTTGGTGTGCAATACTTTTAAGGCTTTAAGACACTGTGGTGAAAATTTGGTGAATTTTGAACAATTCCTTCATGTTTTTTCGCAATTGCAGTAATAAAGTGTGTTCAGTTTAAAATTTAAAGTGACAGTAACGGTTTTATTTTAAAACGTTTTTTGTACTTTGTTATCAAGTTTATGCCTGTTTAACATGTCTGAACTACCAGATAGACTGTGTTCTGAATGTGGGGAAGCCAGAATTCCTATTCATTTAAATAAATGTGATTTATGTGACAATGACAATGATGCCCAAGATGATTCCTCAAGTGAGGGGAGTAAGCATGGTACTGCATCATTCCCTCCTTCGTCTACACGAGTCTTGCCCACTCAGGAGGCCCCTAGTACATCTAGCGCGCCAATACTCCTTACTATGCAACAATTAACGGCTGTAATGGATAATTCTGTCAAAAACATTTTAGCCAAAATGAACACTTATCAGCGTAAGCGCGACTGCTCTGTTTTAGATACTGAAGAGCATGACGACGCTGATAATAATGGTTCTGAAGGGCCCCTAACCCAGTCTGATGGGGCCAGGGAGGTTTTGTCTGAGGGAGAAATTACTGATTCAGGGAACATTTCTCAACAAGCTGAACCTGATGTGATTACGTTTAAATTTAAGTTGGAACATCTCCGCATTCTGCTTAAGGAGGTATTATCCACTCTGGATGATTGTGACAAGTTGGTCATCCCAGAGAAACTATGTAAAATGGACAAGTTCCTAGAGGTCCCGGGGCTCCCAGAAGCTTTTCCTATACCCAAGCGGGTGGCGGACATTGTTAATAAAGAATGGGAAAGGCCCGGTATTCCTTTCGTCCCTCCCCCCATATTTAAAAAATTGTTTCCTATGGTCGACCCCAGAAAGGACTTATGGCAGACAGTCCCCAAGGTCGAGGGAGCGGTTTCCACTTTAAACAAACGCACCACTATACCCATAGAGGATAGTTGTGCTTTCAAAGATCCTATGGATAAAAAATTAGAAGGTTTACTTAAAAAGATGTTTGTTCAGCAGGGTTACCTTCTACAACCAATTTCATGCATTGTCCCTGTCGCTACAGCCGCATGTTTCTGGTTCGATGAGCTGATAAAGGCGGTCGATAGTGATTCTCCTCCTTATGAGGAGATTATGGACAGAATCAATGCTCTCAAATTGGCTAATTCTTTCACCCTAGACGCCACTTTGCAATTGGCTAGGTTAGCGGCTAAGAATTCTGGGTTTGCTATTGTGGCGCGCAGAGCGCTTTGGTTGAAATCTTGGTCAGCTGATGCGTCTTCCAAGAACAAGCTACTTAACATTCCTTTCAAGGGGAAAACGCTGTTTGGCCCTGACTTGAAAGAGATTATCTCTGATATCACTGGGGGTAAGGGCCACGCCCTTCCTCAGGATCGGCCTTTCAAGGCAAAAAATAAACCTAATTTTCGTCCCTTTCGTAGAAACGGACCAGCCCAAAGTGCTACGTCCTCTAAGCAAGAGGGTAATACTTCTCAAGCCAAGCCAGCTTGGAGACCAATGCAAGGCTGGAACAAGGGAAAGCAGGCCAAGAAACCTGCCACTGCTACCAAGACAGCATGAAATGTTGGCCCCCGATCCGGGACCGGATCTGGTGGGGGGCAGACTCTCTCTCTTCGCTCAGGCTTGGGCAAGAGATGTTCTGGATCCTTGGGCGCTAGAAATAGTCTCCCAAGGTTATCTTCTGGAATTCAAGGGGCTTCCCCCAAGGGGGAGGTTCCACAGGTCTCAGTTGTCTTCAGACCACATAAAAAGACAGGCATTCTTACATTGTGTAGAAGACCTGTTAAAAATGGGAGTGATTCATCCTGTTCCATTAAGAGAACAAGGGATGGGGTTCTACTCCAATCTGTTCATAGTTCCCAAAAAAGAGGGAACGTTCAGACCAATCTTGGATCTCAAGATCTTAAACAAGTTTCTCAAGGTTCCATCGTTCAAGATGGAAACCATTCGAACTATTCTTCCTTCCATCCAGGAAGGTCAATTCATGACCACGGTGGATTTAAAGGATGCGTATCTACATATTCCTATCCACAAGGAACATCATCGGTTCCTAAGGTTCGCATTCCTGGACAAGCATTACCAGTTCGTGGCGCTTCCTTTCGGATTAGCCACTGCTCCAAGGATTTTCACAAAGGTACTAGGGTCCCTTCTAGCTGTGCTAAGACCAAGGGGCATTGCTGTAGTACCTTACTTGGACGACATTCTGATTCAAGCGTCGTCCCTTCCTCAAGCAAAGGCTCACACGGACATTGTCCTGGCCTTTCTCAGATCTCACGGATGGAAAGTGAACGTGGAAAAGAGTTCTCTATCTCCGTCAACAAGGGTTCCCTTCTTGGGAACAATAATAGACTCCTTAGAAATGAGGATTTTTCTGACAGAGGCCAGAAAAACAAAACTTCTAGACTCTTGTCGGATACTTCATTCCGTTCCTCTTCCTTCCATAGCGCAGTGCATGGAAGTGATCGGTTTGATGGTAGCGGCAATGGACATAGTTCCTTTTGCGCGCATTCATCTAAGACCATTACAACTGTGCATGCTCAGTCAGTGGAATGGGGACTATACAGACTTGTCTCCGAAGATACAAGTAAATCAGAGGACCAGAGACTCACTCCGTTGGTGGCTGTCCCTGGACAACCTGTCACTAGGGATGACATTCCGCAGACCAGAGTGGGTCATTGTCACGACCGACGCCAGTCTGATGGGCTGGGGCGCGGTCTGGGGATCCCTGAAAGCTCAGGGTCTTTGGTCTCGGGAAGAATCTCTTCTACCGATAAATATTCTGGAACTGAGAGCGATATTCAATGCTCTCAAGGCTTGGCCTCAGCTAGCGAGGGCCAAGTTCATACGGTTTCAATCAGACAACATGACAACTGTTGCGTACATCAACCATCAGGGGGGAACAAGGAGTTCCCTAGCGATGGAAGAAGTGACCAAAATCATTCTATGGGCGGAGTCTCACTCCTGCCACCTGTCTGCTATCCACATCCCAGGAGTGGAAAATTGGGAAGCGGATTTTCTGAGTCGTCAGACATTGCATCCGGGGGAGTGGGAACTCCATCCGGAAATCTTTGCCCAAGTCACTCAGCTGTGGGGCATTCCAGACATGGATCTGATGGCCTCTCGTCAGAACTTCAAAGTTCCTTGCTACGGGTCCAGATCCAGGGATCCCAAGGCGGCTCTAGTGGATGCACTAGTAGCACCTTGGACCTTCAAACTAGCTTATGTGTTCCCGCCGTTTCCTCTCATCCCCAGGCTGGTAGCCAGGATCAATCAGGAGAGGGCGTCGGTGATCTTGATAGCTCCTGCGTGGCCACGCAGGACTTGGTATGCAGATCTGGTGAATATGTCATCGGCTCCACCTTGGAAGCTACCTTTGAGACGAGACCTTCTTGTTCAGGGTCCGTTCGAACATCCGAATCTGGTTTCACTCCAGCTGACTGCTTGGAGATTGAACGCTTGATCTTATCGAAGCGAGGGTTCTCAGATTCTGTTATCGATACTCTTGTTCAGGCCAGAAAGCCTGTAACTAGAAAGATTTACCACAAAATTTGGAAAAAATATATCTGTTGGTGTGAATCTAAAGGATTCCCTTGGGACAAGGTTAAGATTCCTAAGATTCTATCCTTCCTTCAAGAAGGATTGGAAAAAGGATTATCTGCAAGTTCCCTGAAGGGACAGATTCTGCCTTGTCTGTGTTACTTCACAAAAAGCTGGCAGCTGTGCCAGATGTTCAAGCCTTTGTTCAGGCTCTGGTTAGAATTAAGCCTGTTTACAAACCTTTGACTCCTCCTTGGAGTCTCAACTTAGTTCTTTCAGTTCTTCAGGGGGTTCCGTTTGAACCCTTACATTCCGTTGATATTAAGTTATTATCTTGGAAAGTTTTGTTTTTAGTTGCAATTTCTTCTGCTAGAAGAGTTTCAGAATTATCTGCTCTGCAGTGTTCTCCTCCTTATCTGGTGTTCCATGCAGATAAGGTGGTTTTACGTACTAAACCTGGTTTTCTTCCAAAAGTTGTTTCTAACAAAAACATTAACCAGGAGATTATCGTACCTTCTCTGTGTCCGAAACCAGTTTCAAAGAAGGAACGTCTGTTGCACAATTTGGATGTTGTTCGCGCTCTAAAATTCTATTTAGATGCTACAAAGGATTTTAGACAAACATCTTCCTTGTTTGTTGTTTATTCCGGTAAAAAGAGAGGTCAAAAAGCAACTTCTACCTCTCTCTCTTTTTGGATTAAAAGCATCATCAGATTGGCTTACGAGACTGCCGGACGGCAGCCTCCCGAAAGAATCACAGCTCATTCCACTAGGGCTGTGGCTTCCACATGGGCCTTCAAGAACGAGGCTTCTGTTGATCAGATATGTAGGGCAGCGACTTGGTCTTCACTGCACACTTTTACCAAATTTTACAAGTTTGATACTTTTGCTTCTTCTGAGGCTATTTTTGGGAGAAAGGTTTTGCAAGCCGTGGTGCCTTCCATTTAGGTGACCTGATTTGCTCCCTCCCTTCATCCGTGTCCTAAAGCTTTGGTATTGGTTCCCACAAGTAAGGATGACGCCGTGGATCGGACACACCTATGTTGGAGAAAACAGAATTTATGTTTACCTGATAAATTACTTTCTCCAACGGTGTGTCCGGTCCACGGCCCGCCCTGGTTTTTTTAATCAGGTCTGATAATTTATTTTCTTTAACTACAGTCACCACGGTACCATATGGTTTCTCCTATGCAAATATTCCTCCTTAACGTCGGTCGAATGACTGGGGTAGGCGGAGCCTAGGAGGGATCATGTGACCAGCTTTGCTGGGCTCTTTGCCATTTCCTGTTGGGGAAGAGAATATCCCACAAGTAAGGATGACGCCGTGGACCGGACACACCGTTGGAGAAAGTAATTTATCAGGTAAACATAAATTCTGTTTTTTGGCACGTTTTTTCCTTAATGCAGGGGCGGTCCTGCCAGGCACTCCATTTGATCGGGCTAGCTTATCTCTCTTCCTCTGTTGGTCTGTGGCGCAGGAGACGTAACGGTTTCTGTAGTCCGGGTCCTAGGAGGTGGTGAGTGCCCCGGCCATTGTAGGTATAAAGGTGTAAATGAAGTTAGTCCAAACAAAAGCGCAAGCTATTGAGGACTCTGATGCGTTCTCCCTCTTTAACAAAGTCTCATTCCTGTGTTTATTGTGAGGAGGTTCTAGTAGATCAGCCTGCTCAACTATGTTCCACATGCCTTGACAAAGTTACCACATCTAAAGGTAAACGGATGTCTAGTACTACTGAGCTGTCCACCTCTGAGGGTTCTTAGTCCCGTGAGGTCTGTTCCCTGCATTTATCTCTGATTGCACATGCAGCGTCCCGGGGTACAACCAATACTCCTTCAGGAAAGATTCGTTGGCTGTCAGACTTTGCGGACCAACTGGAATCGGCGGTTTTGAAAGTAATCCATGCCTTACCACGTTCTGCTAAGCGCAAGTGTAGGGGGTATCATAGCTGCCCGGCCCAGGGTTTGTCTACGCCGATGGAAATCCCAGAGGCTCTATACGATGACGAGGCCCACTCCGACTCTTTGGAGGAGGCCCCTTCTGGGTCAGAGTCCGTGTCATCTAAACCTCTGGCTTTGGAGGAGCCTGGCTTTAGGTTTAGGATGGGGAGTTTGTGCTTTTTGCTGCTGCAGGTGCTTGCTACTCTGGAGGTTCCGGAACCTAAGATTCCGGAGGAACTTACGATTCCTAAGCTTGATAAGGTATACGAGGACAGGGTAGTGCCTCAGACTTTCCCGGTTCCCGTTAAGATGGCAAATATTAAGAATGAATGGAAGCAATTTGGTTTTTCCTTTTAGAAACTGTTCCCCGTTCCGGACTCTATCTCTACGCTCGCGAAGAGGACAACTATTCCTCTTGAGAATAGTTTGTCGTTTAAAGAGCCCATGTATAAAAAAAGCTGGAAAACTTGTTGAGAAAGATGTTTCAGCACACAGGGTTTGTTTTTCAGCCAGCAGTGGCCGTTGCGGCGGAGCTGCAACATATTGGTGTAAATCCCTGTGTGAAATGTTTGAGGGGGAGACATCCATAGACGAAATACAGGATAAGATTAAGACGCTGAAGGTCGCCAATACTTTCATTTGCGATGCCAATATGCAAATTATTCGCCTTAATGCTAAGGTGTCAGGTTTTTCTGTTTTAGCTCACAGGGCTCTGTGGCTAAAATCTTAGTTCTTCGGACATGACCTCTAAATAGAGGCTGTTGTCCCTGCATTTTCAAGGATATGAAGGCTAAGCCTAAGGGATCTACTTTTCGTCCCTTTCGTGCAGACAAGGCCCAGCGCCAGCAGCCCGCCGCGAAAGCGGACCAGTCCAAGGGATCTTGGAAGCCGCCTTGGAAGTCTAAGCAGAGCAAGAAGCCAGCCGAGTCGAAATCAGCATGAAGGGGCGGCCCCTGACAGGTCTCCGGACCAAGTAGGGGGCAGATTATCTCTCTTCTCAGAAGCCTGGTTGCAGGACGTTCAGGACCCTTGGGTTCTGGAGGTTGTCGCCCAGGGTTACAGGATAGGGTTCAGATCCCATCCGCCCAGGGGCAGATTCCTCCTGTCAAATCTGTCTTCAAGACCAGAAAAGAGATAGGCCTTTCTAGATTGTGAGAGATCTCGCCTCTCTCGGGGTTATCGTACCAGTACTCCTAGCAGAGAGGGGTCTAGGGTACTATTCCAATCTTTTTGTGGTTCCAAAGAAAGAGGGTACGTTCCACACAATTTTGGACCTAAAGTGTTTAAACAAGTTTCTGAGTGTTCAATCATTCAAAATGGAAACAATCAGATCTATCCTGCCTCTAGTTCAAGAGGGACAGTTCATGACGACTATAGACTTGGACGCTTACCTTCATGTGCCAATTGACAGGGACCATTTCCGGTTCCTAAGATTTTCGTTTCTGGAACAACACTTCCAGTTTTTGGCCCTTCCCTTTGGCCTGGCGACTGCCCCGAGAGTCTTCACAAAGGTTCTGGGGGCGCTACATGCAGTGGCTAGATCCAGAGGCATTGCTGTGGCACCTTATCTGGACGACATCCTAGTCCAGGCGCCGTCGCTCAGTCTCGCAGAGGATCATTTGAGGGATCTTCTTCTTTTGCTCCAATCCCACGGTTGAAGGATCAACTCAGGAAAGAGTTCCCTGGTTCCCAGCAACAGGGTGGAGTTCCTGGGCACGATAATAGACTCTAAATCCATGAAAATATTTCTCACAGACCATTGACGCAGGAAGATTGCGTCCACCTGTCTTGCCCTTCAGTCCTCCTCAAGCCCCTCGGTGGCTCAGTGTATAGAGGTGATCAGACTCATGGTTTCAAGCATAGACATCATCCCATTCGCCAGATTCCATCTCAGACCTCTTCAATTGTGCATGTTGAAACAGTGGAACGGCGATCATTCATATCTATCACAGCAGATATCCATGGATGCTCGGACTCGGAACTCCCTCTCTTGGTGGATCCGTCCGGAGCAACTGTCCATGGGGAGATCCTTCTTGAGACCGTCCTGGGAGATTGTGACCACGGACGCCAGTCTGGCAGGATGGGGAGCTGTTTGGGGTGCCAGAAAGGCACAAGGGAAATGGTCCCGGGAGGAGTCTCTCCTTCCGATAAACATCCTGGAACTCAGAGCAATTTACAATGCTCTGGAGGCATGGCCTTCTCTGGGGTCGGTCAGCTTCA
>NC_069507.1:118256555-118286837 GCF_027579735.1 Bombina bombina
ATAATTGTGCCATAGTGTCCAAACAAAGTAAGGACAGTAATGCCACAGATAATGATATTGCCCAAGATGATTCCTCAAATGAGGGGAGTAAACATGATACTACATCATCCCCTACTGTGTCTACACCAGTTATGCCCACACAGGAGGCCCCTAGTACATCTAGTGCGCCAATGCTTATTACCATGCAACAATTAACGGCTGTAATGGATAACTCTATAGCAAATCTTTTATCCAAAATGCCTACTTATCAGAGAAAGCGCGATTGCTCTGTTTTAAACACTGAAGAGCAAGAGGACGCTGATAACTGTTCTGACATACCCTCACACCAATCTGAAGGGGCCATGAGGGAGGTTTTGTCTGAGGGAGAAATTTCAGATTCAGGAAAGATTTCTCATCAAGCTGAACCTGATGTTGTGACATTTAAATTTAAATTAGAACATCTCCGCGCACTGCTTAAGGAGGTATTATCTACTCTGGATGATTGTGACAATTTGGTCATTCCAGAGAAGTTATGTAAGATGGACAAGTTTCTAGAGGTTCCGGTGCCCCCCGACGCTTTTCCTATACCCAAGCGGGTGGCGGACATAGTAAATAAAGAGTGGGAAAGGCCCGGCATACCTTTTGTCGTCCCCCCCTATATTTAAGAAATTATTTCCTATAGTCGACCCCAGAAAGGACTTATGGCAGACAGTCCCCAAGGTCGAGGGGGCGGTTTCTACTCTAAACAAACGCACTACTATTCCTATCGAAGATAGTTGTGCTTTCAAAGATCCTATGGATAAAAAATTAGAGGGTTTGCTTAAAAAGATTTTTGTTCAGCAAGGTTACCTTCTACAACCAATTTCGTGCATTGTTCCTGTCACTACGGCAGCGTGTTTCTGGTTCGAGGAACTAGAAAAGTCGCTCAATAAAGAATCTTCGTATGAGGAGGTTATGGACAGAGTTCAAGCACTTAAATTGGCTAACTCTTTTATTTTAGATGCCGCTTTGCAATTAGCTAGATTAGCGGCGAAAAATTCAGGGTTTGCTATCGTGGCGCGCAGAGCGCTTTGGCTAAAGTCTTGGTCAGCGGATATGTCTTCCAAGACAAAATTGCTTAACATTCCTTTCAAGGGTAAAACATTATTTGGACCTGATTTGAAAGAGATTATTTCAGACATCACTGGGGGAAAGGGCCACGCCCTCCCACAGGATAGGTCTTTTAAGGCTA
The DNA here is from genome assembly GCF_027579735.1 of Bombina bombina. Classification (NCBI taxonomy): domain Eukaryota; kingdom Metazoa; phylum Chordata; class Amphibia; order Anura; family Bombinatoridae; genus Bombina; species Bombina bombina. The sequence goes on from NC_069507.1 coordinate 118,257,766, forward strand.
AAAATAAGCCTAATTTTCGTCCCTTTCACAGAAACGGACCAGCCTCTAATTCCTCATCCTCTAAGCAAGAGGGTAATACTTCACAACCCAAACCAGCCTGGAAACCAATGCAAGGCTGGAACAAGGGTAAGCAGGCCAAGAAGCCTACCACTGCTACCAAAACAGCATGAAGGGATAGCCCCCGATCCGGGACCGGATCTGGTGGGGGGCAGACTTTCTCTCTTTGCTCAGGCTTGGGCAAGAGATGTTCAGGATCCTTGGGCGCTAGAAATAGTTTCTCAAGGTTATCTCCTGGAATTCAAGGAACTACCCCCAAGGGGAAGGTTCCACAGGTCTCAATTATCTTCAAACCAAATAAAAAGACAGGCATTCTTACATTGTGTAGAAGACCTGTTAAAGATGGGAGTGATTCATCCAGTTCCAATAAGAGAACAAGGGATGGGTTTTTATTCCAACCTGTTCATAGTTCCCAAAAAAGAGGGAACATTCAGACCAATTTTGGATCTCAAGATCCTAAACAAATTTCTCAGGGTACCATCGTTCAAAATGGAAACTATTCGAACGATCCTACCTACTATCCAGGAAAATCAATTTATGACTACCGTGGATTTAAAGGATGCGTACCTACATATTCCTATCCACAAGGAACATCATCAGTTCCTAAGGTTCGCTTTTCTGGACAAGCATTACCAGTTTGTGGCACTTCCATTCGGATTAGCCACTGCTCCAAGGATTTTCACAAAGGTACTAGGGTCCCTTCTAGCGGTTCTAAGACCAAGGGGCATTGCAGTAGTACCTTACTTGGACGACATCCTGATTCAAGCGTCGTCTCTGTCAAAAGCAAAGGCTCATACGGACATCGTCCTAGCCTTTCTCAGATCTCACGGATGGAAGGTGAACAAAGAAAAAAGTTCTCTGTCCCCGTCAACAAGAGTTCCCTTCTTGGGAACAATAATAGATTCCTTAGAAATGAGGATTTTTCTGACAGAGGTCAGAAAATCAAAACTTCTAAGCTCTTGTCAAGTACTTCATTCTGTTCCTCGTCCTTCCATAGCGCAGTGCATGGAAGTAATAGGATTGATGGTTGCAACAATGGACATAGTTCCTTTTGCACGAATTCATCTAAGACCATTACAACTGTGCATGCTCAGACAGTGGAATGGGGATTATACAGACTTGTCTCCAACGATTCAAGTAGATCAAAAGACCAGGTATTCACTCCGTTGGTGGCTGACCCTGGACAATCTGTCACAGGGAATGAGCTTCCGCAGACCAGAGTGGGTCATTGTCACGACCGACGCCAGCCTGGTGGGCTGGGGCGCGGTCTGGGAACCCCTGAAAGCTCAGGGTCTATGGTCTCGGGAAGAATCTCTTCTCCCGATAAACATTCTGGAACTGAGAGCGATATTCAACGCTCTCAAAGCTTGGCCTCAACTAGCAAAGGCCAAATTCATAAGGTTTCAATCAGACAACATGACGACTGTTGCATATATCAATCATCAGGGGGGAACAAGGAGTTCCCTGGCGATGGAAGAAGTGACCAAAATAATTCAATGGGCGGAGGATCACTCCTGCCACTTGTCTGCGATCCACATCCCAGGAGTGGAAAATTGGGAAGCGGATTTTCTGAGTCGTCAGACATTCCATCCGGGGGAGTGGGAACTCCATCCGGAAATCTTTGCCCAAATAACTCAATTATGGGGCATTCCAGACATGGATCTGATGGCCTCTCGTCAGAACTTCAAGGTTCCTTGCTACGGGTCCAGATCCAGGGATCCCAAGGCGACTCTAGTAGATGCACTAGTAGCACCTTGGACCTTCAACCTAGCTTATGTATTCCCACCGTTTCCTCTCATTCCCAGGCTGGTAGCCAGGATCAATCAGAAGAGGGCTTCGGTGATCTTGATAGCTCCTGCGTGGCCATGCAGGACTTGGTATGCAGACCTGGTGAATATGTCATCGGCTCCACCATGGAAGCTACCTTTGAGACAGGACCTTCTTGTTCAAGGTCCATTCGAACATCCGAATCTGGTTTCCCTCCAGCTGACGGCTTGGAGATTGAACGCTTGATTTTATCAAAGCGTGGGTTTTCAGATTCTGTAATAGATACTCTGATTCAGGCTAGAAAGCCTGTAACTAGAAAAATTTACCATAAAATATGGAAAAAATATATCTGTTGGTGTGAATCCAAAGGATTGCCATGGAACAAGATAAAGATTCCTAAGATTCTATCCTTTCTACAAGAAGGTTTGGAGAAAGGATTATCTGCAAGTTCTCTAAAGGGACAGATTTCTGCTTTATCTGTCTTACTACACAAACGACTGGCAGCTATGCCAGATGTTCAAGCATTTGTTCAGGCTCTGGTTAGGATCAAGCCTGTTTACAGACCTTTGACTCCTCCCTGGAGTTTAAATCTAGTTCTTTCAGTTCTTCAAGGGGTTCCGTTTGAACCCTTACATTCCGTAGATATTAAGTTACTATCTTGGAAAGTTTTGTTTTTGGTTGCAATCTCTTCTGCTAGAAGAGTTTCAGAGTTATCTGCTCTGCATTGTTCTCCTCCTTATCTGGTGTTCCATGCAGATAAGGTGGTTCTGCGTACTAAGCCTGGTTTTCTTCCTAAAGTTGTTTCTAACAAAAATATTAACCAGGAGATAGTTGTACCTTCTTTGTGTCCGAATCCAGTTTCAAAGAAGGAGCGTTTGTTACACAATTTGGACGTAGTCCGTGCTCTAAAATTCTATTTAGAGGCTACAAAAGATTTCAGACAAACATCTTCTTTGTTTGTTGTTTATTCTGGTAAAAGGAGAGGTCAAAAAGCGACTTCTACCTCTCTTTCCTTTTGGCTTACAAGCATCATCCGATTGGCTTATGAGACTGCCGGACGGCAGCCTCCTGAAAGAATCACAGCTCACTCCACTAGGGCTGTGGCTTCCACATGGGCCTTCAAGAACGAGGCTTCTGTTGACCAGATATGTAAGGCAGCGACTTGGTCTTCACTGCACACTTTTGCCAAATTTTACAAATTTGATACTTTTGCTTCTTCGGAGGCTATTTTTGGGAGAAAGGTTTTGCAAGCCGTGGTGCCTTCCATTTAGGTGACCTGATTTGCTCCCTCCCTTCATCCGTGTCCTAAAGCTTTGGTATTGGTTCCCACAAGTAAGGATGACGCCGTGGACCGGACACACCAATGTTGGAGAAAACAGAATTTATGCTTACCTGATAAATTACTTTCTCCAACGGTGTGTCCGGTCCACGGCCCGCCCTGGTTTTTTAATCAGGTCTGATGAATTATTTTCTCTAACTACAGTCACCACGGTATCATATGGTTTCTCCTATATATATTTCCTCCTGTCCGTCGGTCGAATGACTGGGGTGGGCGGAGCCTAGGAGGGATCATGTGACCAGACCTGGGACTCTTTGCCATTTCCTGTTGGGGAAGAGAATATCCCACAAGTAAGGATGACGCCGTGGACCGGACACAACGTTGGAGAAAGTAATTTATCAGGTAAGCATAAATTCTGTTTTCTGTGGCAACCAAGTAACAAAACAGATGATACAATTATATGTATATAATATCAGAAACAAAAATAAATTAAATAAATTAAACATATGAACCTGACTGGTCAGGGAACTGTTTTGGAACCAGTTAGAAAAAAAGCATGCAATTATTCTCGGTTTTAAATAAAACCTCTAACATCAATAATATACAGCAAGCTTAGGCATCGTAATGTACACATGTATTTGTATATATAGGTGGGGAACAGCAACCAGGCTACTACACCCTGCTGCGTACGACACCTTAATGTATAAGGCTTATTGCCGGGCAGGTATTAAATTGTGGGATCTAAGTAGTTACTGAGAGCATGTCCCCAAAATATGTACATAAGTTGAAGTCAAGTAGCGAAAATGCAAGCGGCAAGATACAAAATCAATATACTCAGCAAGATTAGTAAACTTGTGATCACTTGTAATACAGAAGGTCGTTAGTTAGATATTGAAATCCTTGAATCAGCCATGCAAGCAAGCGGTACATTAGCCATAAAGCAGAAAAAGCAGGATGCAAGGGAATGCAAGATAGCAAGTCAGTAAATATATGATTCATGTGCATCGAGCATTTGATACTAGCAAAAAAAAGCAAAAAACTTTGATGCACATTATAATGGAAATGTTCCCTTTTCATCAAAGGCAGTCCCATGAAAATAAAGAGGTGCACCTCATTTTTATATAGGAAACTCTAATAAGGAATATAAAGCTGGGGTACCTTTAAAGACATGCCTACTTACCGCGGTTTCCACCGCACTTAAGGTCTATAGGCTGCTTCTTTTTTTGAAGTGTCACTTTTTATTAAAGCAGTTAGTTTCCCCGCAAATTTTCTACATAGGATCTTACTTATGGGGTTAGTCACTGTGAGTGTACATAGTACCTCCTCCAGAGCTGCTTGAAACGTTCACTGTTCTCCACCTGCTCATCCGTTATGCTGCTAACAGCTGAATCCACGCTATTTGAACCATATGCTCTTCAACATATGCTCTCCTGAGCCAATTACTGGTTGTTTAAAACCTGATCTGGGTGAGGTAACTGGTTTGTGATGTCATCTTTTTCACCTAAATGTGAGAACCCCAAAGTGATCCTTTTATGAACAAACAAACTTAAATAAAAGGTTTTTATTTTCCTCTTACTGGATGCTCATTCCTTTATTCCTTAGAGAGATTAGCTTGCTCCTTAGCTTTGCATGCTTGCTGCAATGTTCGTATCCATTCAAAAGAAAACTGTCCTCTCATGAAGAGACATGTTTGTTTCACCCCTGCTTACAATCTGAACTGGGGCTTTGTCAGGTTTTATACATGTACATAACAAGTTAAGGTAACGCCGAGTAGTTTGAGATTAAAACCATTTGCAAAGAATCTTTAAAGCACCATACGGTCATCAACGGTCAGCTAAGAATTTATCTTCTACAAATTTTATGTGCCCTTAAACCAGGGATACTGTTAGGTCCTTAGATGGTGGTTTCCTCTGGCAGTGAGGAATCTTCAATTGATGTTGAACATATTTCCTTTTTTTTATTAAAGGGACATAAAACCCAAACTTTTTCTTACTTGATTCATATAGAGCATACCATTTTAAACAACTTTCCAATTTACTTCTATTATCAAATTTCCTTTGTATTCTTGTTATCCTTTGTAGAAAAGCTGGAAGGTTATCATTAGCAATTATCAAAATTTGAGCAAGGGTTTTTACAAGCTGGTTTCAGTTTTCTCTATGTAGACTTTGGTATGGTCCATTCTTTTCCAAGAAAATAAGAAGATTAGTTAGGGGGCTCTTTTTTTTAAAAAATTCTCTTTACCTGCCATTAAACCACTTGTCTTTCCATAAGGCAGGCAGAGTCCACAACTTCATTCCTTGCTGTTAAGAAATACAACACATGGCCACCGGAGGAGGCAAAGACACCCCAGCCAAAGGCTTAAATATATTTAATTAATATACTTTAGCTCAGGATAATAGTATGGTTAGGACAAAAAGTAAAAATCTATACTGGTGCTGAGATCTAAGGTAATAATTAAGAAATAATAATAAGAAAAAAAAGAGATCTCACAATTGGCACTCTTGTCCAATATTTACCAATTTTAATCACTAGAATCTAAAAAGGTGAACACAAAAAGCCCTCCCACTTCCCTTACCCCCTCAGTCATTCTTTGCCTTTCTTCACTAGAGGAGGATGGCAGAGAAGTGTCAAGGCCCTGACTTGGATCAGACCTTTGTTTAGAAAGATGGCTCCTCCATGGAGTCTCAATCTTGTTCTTCATGTGTTGCAGCCGCTCCGTTTGAGCCCATGCATAATGTTGACATTAAACGGTTATCTTGGAAGGTTAGTTTCTATTGGCTATTGCCTCTGCTCGCAGTCTCTTCCAGATTTCTGCCTTGCAATGTGACCCACCCTTCCTTGTTTTTCATGTCAATAAGGCGGTTTTACATACTAAGTTAGGTTTCCTTCCTAAGGTGGTGTCAGATCGCAACATTAATCAAGAGATTGTTGTTCCTTTCTTGTGTCCCAATACTCCTTTGGCGAAGGAATGTTTGCTTCACAATCTAGATGTGGTTCGTTTCTTGAAGTTCTACCTTCAGGCAACTAAGGAGTTCAGACAATCTTCATCTTTGTCATCTATGTGGGTAAACGTAGGGGTCAGATAGGGGAAGTGGGAGGGATATTTAAGCTTTTTACTGGGGTGTCTTTGCCTCCTCCTGGTGGCCAGGTGTTGTATTTCCCAACAGTAAGAAATTAACTTGTGGATTCTCCCTGCCAAGAAAGAAAGGAATTTATCTGGTAAGCATAAATTTTGTTTTGAGGGTGACAGCACATTAATTCATGCCCTGGATGTAGGTCTACTTTTTTTTTTCTTTTTGCCTCCTTAGTCATAGGGCACCATTTATGAGCAGGGCAGCATTTATGGTGTTAAGAAGCAGCAGTCTGCTTTGTTTGTTATCTGCAATCTCAAGCCCTACTTTTGCTTAGATGGTTGCATGATATCCGTTTTTTTGCAAGTTCCCTGGCCAGCAATGTTGCCCTAATCAATGGGCCATAGTTTTTTTTGGTCACCTTTTCTGTGAATACTTATTGCATGTAATATGAACTGTCTGTGTGAGTCAGCATACTGGCATTCACTACTGCATTAGGGTTTTACTGACTTATTTGCATGCCTGTGACTGGCAGGTACATTATAATGTTTGCATACAATAGTATATTGTGTCATGAAGACGTACAACTGAATGTTACAACCATTACTACCATTCTAAATGAAAGGGCCCCTGTGCAAAAAAATGTTGCCCCCCCCCCCCCCACCAAGACATCCTGCATATAGGATTTTCCCCATTGCCAAAAAATACTGCACATTTTTATAGCAGTCTCTCTCTCTCTCTCTCTCAAAACACACCCTTTTAAAGGAAGATTACATTTTTTAATATGCATAGTAAATACAAAAAATAAGCATTGCAAAATATGAAACTTAAAGTGTGTGTTCCCGCGTGAGGGTAACGTGAGGGAGGGAAGGGAGAAAATTGCTAGACCAGCACTGTTAGCAATCAATATCCAGCACTGCCTTTCAAAAAGATTTGTGCTGCCTGTTTTCTACTTGTTTATATCAATAAACAAGGAGAAAACAGGCAGCACAAATCATTGAAGCTGCAGCTCTGCCATCACGCAGAACCCGTAACTGCTCCGTGTGTGCATTCCCCATTCCCTCCCTGTTGGAGCGAAAAAGTTTTGCTCGGTGCGTGGCCGCTTTCTTAGCTGCTCACTGCTGTGCTATCTGCCACTGTCTCCGGACCCTAAGCCGGCCATGCCTGATATTCCCGAAGCCTGCTGCTTGATGGGCCCCCCTCCCTCTCAGGCCCTGGTGCGGCTGCACCCCTAATAGTTCCGCCCCTAATGATGATAGTACTAAGTTTATTAGTATGTATTTATTATTACTACTTGTACCCTCTGACCACTGTTTATTGTAGTGAAACAAAAAAAATATAGTGAGAGATGATTAGACATATAGTACTTTATACTGTTTTACATTCTGACCACAATGTATAAACTTCCTAGTTACTTGGTCCATTGTGTTTTCTATACAATGTTGTCAAACTTTTTTTGGCAATTTGTGTGTGTTTGTTTGCATCAGTGTTTTATGTCTTTAAACATATAAGTTGTCATTTCCAACTTGCTTTCCTTTAAAATGTTATGTTTTGTAATAAATAGTACACGTACTAGTAAACCAATTTTTTTTAATTTTTTTTAGGCAGTTGCTGTTTTGTCGAGTTACCCTGGGGAAGTCTTTTCTTCAGTTCAGTGCAATGAAAATGGCTCATTCGCCACCTGGCCATCATTCTGTTACGGGGCGGCCAAGTGTGAATGGCCTTGCTTTGGCTGAATATGTGATTTATCGAGGAGAGCAGGTATATTTAAATTCTTGCTCTATATATAACAAAACTTACTGCTGCTTACATCTGGGTTTCAATTGATATAATACCTGACCGTTTTAAAGCCTGCCCAAAATGTCATGTTTTTCTCTACATAACTCTACTTGTTGTTTGTTTTAGTGTTAATTGAATCAGTGCAATCTAGTAATTTAAATCTTGTCCTGGAATAGACCTCATTACATGTCACAATGTCCATAAACTAGTTCAAATGAGCGTTTGTTCTTGTGTTGCTGGAGTTCAACTTCAAGAAATGCGAATCTATAGATATTTTTCTTTTTAAAGGCACAGTCTAGTAAAAATTAAACTTTAATCATTCAGATAGGGCATGTAATTTTAAACAACTTTCCAATTTACTTTTATCATATTTGCTTTGTGCTTGTTCTCTTGGCATTCTTTGTTGAACGCTAAACCTAGGTAGGCCCATATGCTGATTTCTAAGCCCTTGAAGGCTGCCTCTTATCTCAATGCATTTGGGCAGTTTTTCACAGCTAGACAGCACTAGTTCATGTGTGCCATATAGATAACATTGTGCTCACTCCGGTAGAGTTATTTATGTCAGCACTGATTAGCTAAAATGTAAGTCTGTAAAAAATAAATAAGGGGGCAGCCTGCAGAGGCTTAAATACAAGGTATTCACAGAAGTAAAAAGTATATAAATATAACAGTGTTGGTTATGCAAAACTGGGGAATGTGTAATAAAGAGGTTATCTTTTTAAACAATGAAAATTCTGGTGTAGAATGTCCCTTTAAATCCATATTTATTCTTTCTTTATTTTTGTAGGCTTATCCAGAATACTTAATAACATACCAGATTGTGAAGCCTGAAACTGCAGCAGAAGGATGAAAGAACTGCAGTGGACAAATAAGCTTTTTGCAACTTCATTTTTGCCTGTGACATGTCAGTTCAAAGCAATGTGAATGCATTCTAACATTGAAAGACTAAAGCTTTAAATGATGTACAGTACGTTTCCTGAACATTTACAAGATACTTTTTTTTTATCAGCACTTTAACAGACACCATTCTTAATATAAAATGGGTTTGTTTATTTAATTTTACACAAGTTTTGAGTTAACTTGAATAGTGTTTTGTTTTAATCCAATACATTGAGTGTCTAATCAAAAGAGTAATTTTTCTGTAAAGAACTTAAATGACTAAAACTGTGTATTTTAAAACACAGCATTTACACTGAATACAGTTAATTTGTACAACTGTAAATAAGAGCTTTTGTACTAGCCTGGTATTTATTTTCTTTTTTCTTTGTAATATAAAAGGACTTTTAGAAATTCAACATTTTACAAAAAAATAGCTAACAATTTTGTGGGCACAAAACCTTGTGCTGTCCTTTTTAAATGCCACAATCCATTTACGTGCTGTGTATGAGGACAATCTCTAAAATTGCTAAAGATTTAACACAATTTTAGAGTAGCAGCGCTCTTCAGCAATTTTTATACCAGAATGTTTGGTTCAAGAAAATTGCTGCATCTATAACAAGGGATGTTGTATCCTTTTTAAAAGCCTACCATCAACATTTCCATAGCTTAAAGTTTAAGATTAAAATCTGTTTTGCTTCCATTTCTTGAAGTAGCCATCTTTTATTTGTCATTAATTATGGCATTGAACATGCATTGAGCTTTGTTCACTTTCCCTGTGTCTAGAAAAGCATATGTAAATATGTTTTTTTTGTATTGGAAGACCAAGGGAATATCATTGCTCTTCAGTGTTCTGTAGTCCTGAATAATATTAAAATGTAACTATCTAACAAGTTTGTTAATTTTTTCATACATTTTACTCTAAAATACAGAATTTGATTTCCCTGCTATTAGTAGATACAGTTTTCAACAGATATGAAAGACTTTAGCAATATTGATGTGTAAGTAGTAGCATGTTTGTGGTTTGATAAATGGAAGCAAACAAATTTTGGTTACATTTTCTCCATAGATGTTTGCTTTATGTATGAGTAATCAAAATTGAATTATAAAAAGTAATTACTGTCAAAAATACATGCTACTACAAAGTTAAAGCATCAATTTCATGTTAAGGGGTATCTCCTTAAATTTATGATGTATAGTATCAAACCTTTCAATCATTCAACCATCTATATAAAGCATTATATGTGAATACTTTATTTCCCGCTAACATAATTAGTACTTGGATGATGTTCCCCTTTCTGTTCTATGAGCATTTTTTAGAGCTATAGACACCACTAAGTCAAAATTGTAAGTAATTTTGCACAAGAGGACATTATGATTAACAATGTAATATCTTCCTCTACTTTTTAAAGAATGTTCCAACTTCTTGTGGGTTCATGACAGTAAGTAATCTTGCATTGTTAGCCTTCCTTGGTGGTTTGATATCTTTACATGTACAGTTGTGTGTAATGTATATTGAGTTTATGTAATTGACAGTATATTGTAGTCTTTCAACAATTTTTGAGAAACTAATTGTTCGTACAAAGCCAATATAATTTGATCTTTGTCCTTGCTCAGCTTGCAAGTAGGTTTTAGCAATGTTCTATATTTACTATATTGAGGAGCAGTGAAGATCCTTACTTAATTTTTCAGGTGAATGTGCTCCGTTGGTTAACTTCACTTTTTAACTTTGCCATTTTTTATGCTTTGCAGGTATCCTGCAGTATTGAATTATGTATAATGTGTTACTCTGTGTTAAATAAAAACTAAATATGTGCATTTGTTAAACATTGTGATGTTTAAAAAAAAAATCTTTTATTGTAAATGCCTTGAAATAATTAAGTTCACATTCTGTCTAGATAGGCTTCTTATTGCCTGCTTACTTCATGTCTATTAAAATGTTTGGATGGAAAATAAAATATTTAGTTTGTTTTTTTCTGATTGGATATTAACAGTATGGGAGAGAGAATCACACCATATAGTTGAAACTGAACTACCACAAATTTAGTCAACATATACATTTAAAAGAGCATTACACTACTGTACTTAAGTTTGAACAAAGTTTATTTCGTACAATGATGATGGTCCACAGTCCTCCATAACATGGGATATATTTTCTGCCACTAGGAGGAGGTCAAGAACCCATATCAGAGCTTAAAATCCATCCCACTCCCTTCTTTCTCTTAGTTTCATTCTTGGTATGGTAGGAGATGGTTGAGAATAGAAGTGTTTCCAGCTTCTTGCTTATGGATTACAAATTGGATGCTTAGACCTATGTGAGACCAAGAGTCCCTGGGGAGGATCATTTACAAAGAAGACAGAAAAGATCCTTCACAGTAGCTGAATGATACAGGGATATAGAAATACCCTATGTTATGTGCACAGCATATCCATAATGGGATTTCACCCATAACTACCCACAGGTGTCGTGGGGACTCATCCTAAACACGTTTTTCCTACTGCAAATCCTCTTCAGAACTCGCTACCTGCACTGGATGGGCTCTCAGATGGATACTGCTGCATTGCTAAGGATTTTACATACCTGGTAAGCCAGTGGAGAAGTGCTGAATAAGGTAAGTAACTTTACACAGCCCAGAGACTGTTTGTAGATACTCTTGACAACAAGTACAGGGGACCTAACTTGCTCTCCTCATGACACTTTTTTTCTTTCTTTCTTTTTTTTAATTCCCTACCTACCCTATTCTTATCAGGGACATAGCCAAGTAACACTGTTGCACTTTTCAGCGCTCTAGCAGCTCTGGGGAAATATTTATAGTACTTTTTAGAAAATGGGTGCCAGGAAAAATTATCAATAACGCCTTTACTACCCATTCCCCAGCTTTGCACAACCAGTATGTTAATATAACCATGTTGGCTGTGTAAAACTGGGGAATAAGTAATACAAGAATTATCTATCTTTTTAAATTAAACATTTTTTTTGGAGTTGACAGTCCCTTTTAACTGTTCAGTGCATTTAGCTGATCAACTGGTTGTTCAGGGGAGCATGTTATGAGGGATGAGTATTTATTCTGCTAGGTGCAAATTATATAATTTCTTTCATGTAATTAGTAAGAGTCCATGAGCTAGTGACGTATGGGATATACATTCCTACCAGGAGGGGCAAAGTTTCCCAAACCTCAAAATGCCTATAAATACACCCCTTCACCACAACCACAAATCAGTTTTACAAACTTTGCCTCCCGTGGAGGTGGTGAAGTAAGTTTGTGCTAGATTCATCATGCTTATGTTGAGTCGGGTAAAACTCCGCCTCAAAAGATTACAGCTCATTCTACTAGGTCAGTTTCTACTTCCTGGGCGTTTGGGAATGAAGCTTCGGTTGATCAGATTTGCAAAGCAGCAACTTGGTCTTCTTTGCTTATTTTTTCTAAATTCTACCATTTTGATGTGTTTTCTTCTTCTGAAGCAGTCTTTGGTAGAAAAGTACTTCAGGCAGCTGTTTCAGTTTGATTCTTCTGCTTATAATTTCCGTTTTTTTTTTTCATTATAAGATTTAAACTTTATTTTGGGGTGTGGATTATTTTTCAGCGGAATTGGCTGTCTTTATTTTATCCCTCCCTCTCTAGTGACTCTTGCGTGGAAGTTCCACATCTTGGGTATTTATTATCCCATACGTCACTAGCTCATGGACTCTTGCTAATTACATGAAAGAAAACATAATTTATGTAAGAACTTAACTGATAAATTCATTTCTTTCATATTTTCAAGAGTCCATGAGGCCCACCCTTTTTTGTGGTGGTTATGATTTTTTTTGTATAAAGCACAATTATTCCAATTCCTTATTTTTTATGCTTTCGCACTTTTTTCTTATCACCCCACTTCTTGGCTATTCGTTAAACTGATTTGTGGGTGTGGTGAGGGGTGTATTTATAGGCATTTTGAGGTTTGGGAAACTTTGCCCCTCCTGGTAGGAATGTATATCCCATACGTCACTAGCTCATGGACTCTTGCTAATATGAAAGAAATTAATTTATCAGGTAAGTTCTTACATAAATGATGTTTTTGTTGCACTCAAAATGGCTTTCTCTGAGTTAACTGGCTTCTCTAGTCCCACCCCCTTAGCTTTTCAGGCATTACTATCCACTCAGGGGCTGCTACTAGGCAGAAATTAGCTCATGAAAAGCTAATTAATGAGTAATTCCTTTTCTTTCATGTAATTAGCAAGAGTCCATGAGCTAGTGACGTATGGGATATACATTCCTACCAGGAGGGGCAAAGTTTCCCAAACCTTAAAATGCCTATAAATACACCCCTCACCACACCCACAAATCAGTTTTACAAACTTTGCCTCCCTTGGAGGTGGTGAAGTAAGTTTGTGCTAGATTCTTCGTTGATATGCGCTTTGCAGCAGGCTGGAGCCCGGTTTTCCTCTGAGTGCAGTGAATGTCAGAGGGATGTGAAGAGAGTATTGCCAATTTGAATTCAATGATCTCCTTCTACGGGGTCTATTTCATAGGTTCTCTGTTATCGGTCGTAGAGATTCATCTCCCTTTTCAGATCGACGATATGCTCTTATATATACCATTACCTCTACTGATTCTCGTTTCAGTACTGGTTTGGCTTTCTACTACCTGTAGATGAGTGTCCTGGGGTAAGTAAGTCTTATTTTTGTGACACTCTAAGCTATGGTTGGGCACTTTTATATAAAGTTCTAAATATATGTGTTTAAACATTTATTTGCCTTGATTCAGGATGTTCAACATTCCTTATTTCAGACAGTCCGTTTCATTATTTGGGATAATGCATTTGAATAATCAATTTTTTCTTACCTTAAAAAAATTGACTTTTTTTCCTGTGGGCTGTTAGGCTCGCGGGGGCTGAAAATGCTTCATTTTATTGCGTCATTCTTGGCGCGGACTTTTTTGGCGCAAAAATGTTCATGTTATTTCCGGCGTCATACTTGTCGTCGGAAGTTGCGTCTTTTTTTTTTATGTTTTTGCGCCAAAAATGTCGGCGTTACCGGATGTGGCGTCATTTTTGGCGCTTAAAGCATTTAGGCGCCAAATAATGTGGGCGTCTTTTTTGGCGCTAAAAGATATGGGCGTCATTATCGTCTTCACATTATTTAAGTCTCATTGTTTATTTGCTTCTGGTTGCTAGAAGCTTGTTCATTGGCATTTTTTTCCCATTCCTGAAACTGTCTTTTAAGGAATTTGATCAACTTTGCTTTATATGTTGTTTTTTCTATTACATATTGCAAGATGTCTCAGATTGACCCTGAATCAGAAGATACTTCTGGAAAATTGCTGCCTGATGCTGGATCTACCAAAGTTAAGTGTATTTGTTATAAACTTGTGGTATCTGTTCCTCCGGCTGTTGTTTGTGATGAATGTCATGACAAACTTGTTAATGCAGATATTTCCTTTAGTAATGTCCCATTACCTGTTGCTGTTCCATCAACATCTAATATTCAGGGTGTTCCTGTTAACATAAGAGATTTTGTTTCTAAATCTATTAAGAAGGCTGTGTCTGTTATTTCTCCTTCTAGAAAACGTAAAAGGTCTTTTAAAACTTCTAATTTTTAAGATGAATTTTTAAATGAACATCATCATTCTGATTCTGATAATGATTCCTCTGGTTCAGAGGATTCTGTTTCAGAGGTTGATAATGATAAATCTTCATATTTATTTAAAATGGAATTTATTCGTTCTTTGCTTAAAGAAGTTTTAATTGCATTAGAAATAGAGGAGTCTGGTCCTCCTGATACTAAATCTAAACGTTTGAATACGGTTTTTAAATCTCCTGTAGTTATTCCAGAGGTTTTTCCTATCCCTGATGCTATTTCTGAAGTAATTTCCAGGGAATGGAATAATTTGGGTAATTCATTTACTCCTTCAAAACGGTTTAAGCAATTATATCCTGTGCCATCTGACAGATTAGAGTTTTGGGACAAAATCCCTAAGGTTGATGGGGCTATCTCTACTCTTGCTAAACGTACTACTATTCCTACAGCAGATAGTACTTCCTTTAAGGATCCTTTAGATAGAAAAATTGAATCCTTTCTAAGAAAAGCTTACTTATGTTCAGGTAATCTTTTTAGACCTGCTATATCTTTAGCGGATGTTGCTGCAGCTTCAACTTTCTGGTTGGACGCTTTAGTGCAACAAGTAACAGATCATAATTCTCATAGCATTGTTAATCTTCTTCAACATGCTAATAATTTTATTTGTGATGCCATCTTTGATATCATTAGGGTTTATGTAAGGTATATGTCTTTAGCTATTTTAGCTAGAAGAGCTTTATGGATTAAAACTTGGAATGCTGATATGTCTTCTAAGTCAACTTTGCTTTCCCTTTCTTTCCAGGGTAATAAATTATTTGGTTCACAGTTGGATTCTATTATTTCAACTGTTACTGGGGGGGAAAGGAACTTTTTTACCACAGGATAAAAAATCTAAAGGTAAATTTAGGTCTACTAATCGTTTTCGTTCCTTTCGTCACAATAAGGAGCAAAAGCCTGATCCTTCCCCTACAGGAGCGGTATCTGTTTGGAAACCATCTCCAGTCTGGAATAAATCCAAGCCTTTTAGAAAGCCAAAGCCAGCTCCCAAGTCAACATGAAGGTGCAGCCCTCATTCCAGCTCAGCTGGTAGGGGGTAGATTACGATTTTTCAAAGAAATTTGGATCAATTCGATTCACAATCTTTGGATTCAGAACATTGTTTCACAAGGGTACAGAATAGGCTTCAAGATAAGGCCTCCTGCAAGAAGATTTTTTCTTTCCCGTGTCCCAGTAAATCCAGTGAAGGCTCAAGCATTTCTGAAATGTGTTTCAGATCTAGAGTTGGCTGGAGTAATTATGCCAGTTCCAGTTCTGGAACAGGGGCTGGGGTTTTACTCAAATCTCTTCATTGTACCAAAGAAGGAGAATTCCTTCAGACCAGTTCTGGATTTAAAAATATTGAATCGTTATGTAAGGATACCAACATTCAAAATGGTAACTATAAGGACTATTCTGCCTTTTGTTCAGCAAGGGCATTATATGTCCACAATAGATTTACAGGATGCATATCTGCATATTCCGATTCATCCAGATCACTATCAGTTTCTGAGATTCTCTTTCCTAGACAAGCATTACCAGTTTGTGGCTCTGCTGTTTGGCCTAGCAACAGCTCCAAGGATTTTTACAAAGGTTCTCGGTGCCCTTCTATCTGTAATCAGAGAACAGGGTATTGTGGTATTTCCTTATTTGGACGATATCTTGGTACTTGCTTAGTCTTCACATTTAGCAGAATCTCATACGAATCGACTTGTATTGTTTCTTCAAGAACATGGTTGGAGGATCAATTTACCAAAGAGTTCAATGATTCCTCAGACAAGGGTAACCTTTTTAGGTTTCCAGATAGATTCAGTGTCCATGACTCTGTCTCTGACGGACAAGAGACGTCTGAAATTGGTTCTTCCGACCTGGACTGTGATTTCAACAGATGCAAGTCTGACAGGTTGGGGAGCTGTTTGGGGGTCTCTAACAGCACAAGGGGTTTGGGAATCTCAAGAGGCGAGATTACCAATCTACATTTTGGAACTCCATGCAATTTTCAGAGCTCTTCAGTCATGGCCTCTTCTAAAGAGAGAGTCGTTCATTTGTTTTCAGACGGACAATGTCACAACCGTGGCATATGTCAATCATCAAGGAGGGACTCGCAGTCCTCTGGCTATGAAAGAAGTATCTCGGATACTGGTATGGGCGGAATCCAGCTCCTGTCTAATTTCTGCAGTTCATATCCCAGGTATAGACAATTGGGAAGCGGATTATCTCAGTCGTCAAACGTTACATCCGGGCGAATGGTCTCTTCACCCAGAGGTATTTCTTCAGATTGTTCAAATGTGGGGACTTCCAGAAATAGATCTGATGGCTTCTAATCTAAACAAGAAACTTCCCAGGTATCTGTCCAGATCCAGGGATCCTCAGGCGGAAGCAGTGGATGCATTGTCACTTCCTTGGAAGTATCATCCTGCCTATATCTTTCCGCCTCTAGTTCTTCCAAGAGTGATTTCCAAGATTCTAAAGGAGCGTTCGTTTGTTCTGCTGGTGGCTCCAGCATGGCCTCACAGGTTTTGGTATGTGGATCTTGTCCGGATGGCTACTTGCCAACCGTGGACTCTTCCGTTAAGACCAGACCTTCTATCGCAAGGTCCTTTTTTCCATCAGGATCTCAAATCCTTAAATTTGAAGGTATGGAGATTGAACGCCTGATTCTCAGTCATAGAGGTTTCTCTGACTCCGTAATTAATACTATGTTACAGGCTCGTAAATCTGTATCTAGGAAGATATATTATCGAGTCTGGAAGACTTACATTTCTTGGTGTTCTTCTCATCATTTTTCTTGGCATTCTTTTAGAATTCCGAGAATTTTACAGTTTCTTCAGGATGGTTTGGATAAAGGTTTGTCTGCAAGTTCCTTGAAAGGACAAATCTCTGCTCTTTCTGTTCTTTTTCACAGAAAGATTTCTAGTCTTCCTGATATTCATTGTTTTGTACAGGCTTTGGTTCGTATAAAACCTGTTATTAAGTTAATTTCTCTTCCTTGGAGTTTGAATTTGGTTCTGGGGGCTCTTCAAGCTCCTCCGTTTGAACCTATGCATTCGCTGGATATTAAATTACTTTCTTGGAAAGTTTTGTTTCTTTTGGCCATCTCTTCTGCTAGAAGAGTTTCTGAATTATCTGCTCTTTCTTGCGAGTCTCCTTTTCTGATTTTTCATCAGGATAAGGCTGTGTTGCGAACTTAATTTAAATTTTTACCTAAGGTTGTGAATTCTAACAATATTAGTAGAGAAATTGTGGTTCCTTCATTGTGTCCTAATCCTAAGAACTCTAAGGAAAGATCGTTGCATTCTTTGGATGTAGTTAGAGCTTTGAAATATTATGTTGAAGCTACTAAAGATTTCCGAAAGACTTCTAGTCTATTTTTTATCTTTTCTGGTTCTAGGAAAGGTCAGAAGGCTTCTGCCATTTCCTTGGCATCTTGGCTAAAGTCTTTGATTCATCATGCGTATGTTGAGTCGGGTAGAACTCCGCCTCAAAGGATTACAGCTCATTCGACTAGGTCAGTCTCTACTTCCTGGGCATTTAAGAATGAAGCTTCGGTTGATCAGATTTGCAAAGCAGCAACTTGGTCTTTTTTGCATACTTTTACTAAATTCTACCATTGTGATGTGTTTTCTTCTTCTGAAGCAGTTTTTGGTAGAAAAGTACTTCAGGCAGCGGTTTCAGTTTGATTCTTCTGCTTATAATTTCAGTTTTTTTCATTATAAGATTTAAACTTTGTTTTGGGTGTGGATTATTTTTCAGCCGAATTGGCTGTCTTTATTTTATCCCTCCCTCTCTAGTGACTCTTGCGTGGAAGATCCACATCTTGGGTATTCATTATCCCATACGTTACTAGGACTCTTGCTAATTACATGAAAGAAAACATAATTTATGTAAGAACTTACCTGATAAATTCATTTCTTTCATATTAGCAAGAGTCCATGAGGCCCACCCTTTTTTTGTGGTGGTTATGATTTTTTTGTATAAAGCACAATTATTCCAATTCCTTATTTTTTATGCTTTTGCACTTTTTTCTTATCACCCCACTTCTTGGCTATTCGTTAAACTGATTTGTGGGTGTGGTGAGGGGTGTATTTAAGGTTTGGGAAACTTTGCCCCTCCTGGTAGGAATGTATATCCCATACGTCACTAGCTCATGGACTCTTGCTAATATGAAAGAAATGAATTTATCAGGTAAGTTCTTACATAAATTATGTTTTTCTAAGCATTTCCCCTTACAAAAAAAAAACTGCCAGGGAGTTACTTGGGCTAGACTATGTAACCTGGAAGCACGTAATAATGTGTTATAGGAGTTTTCTTAAACTTAGTGTAGCATTTTCTCTACCAATTATATTGTTTTGTGTATATCTGGTATCTCTACATACTCTGCCATTACACAATATGGAACAAAATGATTGTCACCTATAAAATATAGAACCACACATTTCCTGATAATCCTCCTCACCACTACTATCCATGAGCAGTTACACATGGTGATGATTCCAGCACTAGCCTCTGATGTCGTTTTACAGGCCCCTTTTAGGGCTGGATACACCTTATCACCTTATTAGTTTTTCACCTAGACAAGATCTCAGAGAACAGGACTCAGACAAGACAGAAGTAAAATCTAAGAACTGTTCTGTTTATTAACAGCTTGCACTGTAGTAATATAGTATACATCACATACATTGTAAATTGACACAGAGGGTCTTCATATACGCCCCCTTATTGCAACATAAGATAAAAGTTACAAAGTTTTAGACATAAGATTATTTATGTGGAGACTAGAAACCGTGGAACTTTGTCCTTGGTACAAAGATAAGTATGTGGTGAGACCATGTTTATGCTAGCAGGTGCTTAGGTACTTTCTGTAATAGCAGAGGTCAGAAGACTTAAGTTTTAGCATAACAGGTCAGTATTAGTTCAGAAGGCTAAATAGATACAAGATAGAAGAGGAGAGACAAGATGGAGGTAGGTTGGTTATATATTCTTACATACATTTTATACTTATTTCATTTGTCCAACTCCACCATCATAGATTCTTGGTTAGATCATTACTGATGACACCTGGAAAACAACCTACAATATGTGTTATTGGGGAAAGCTGAAAGTAAAGTAGAGAGAAGCCTGTCTTCATTGTTTTTCTTCCTGCAAGATAAGACTTCAGATAGTTTACTTGGAAATGTTTTTGCATGTGGCCTCCCAAAAGTAATCACAATGGAGCAAAAATAATACATCCATTAACTATGCATTCTTTACCCATTAACAACCAGCACCGTACGCTGTACGATGCTGGTCATTAAGCCCTTAAGGACCAGCGTCGTACCTTGTACGATGCTGCAGTCCTGGGCTTCTCTCTGCCGTGATCTCGCTAAAAGTAGCAAGATCACACTATTTCTGCATGCCCCACAAGTGGGGCACTACAGAAATAGAGTTGCAGAGTTTCCGATGCAGAGAAGTGTGGCGTGCAGCTGCAATTTGCGGCCTTCTAATTACCAAAAAGCAATGGCAAAGCCATATATGTCTGCTAATTATGAACAAAGGTAATCCCAGAAAATCTTTTATAACGATTTGTGCCATGATTGCACAAGCGGTATATAAATAATTTTAGTGAGAAACCCAAAGTATTGTGAAAAAATTAACCATTTTTTATTTGATTGCATTTGGCGGTGAAATGGTGGCATGAAATATACCAAATACTTTGGGTCGTCTGCTTAAAAAAAAAAAATATGTAGTTTTGATAAATAATAAAAATCAATGCTCTATTTCTGTTTAAATGTAGTGATGGCAAAAATGCTCTGGTCTTTTGGGGAAGTCTTAGTCAGAAATGCCCGGTCCTTAAGGGGTTAATATTGGCATAGTCAAAACTTAATTATGTAACAACTTAAAAAATATTAATTGAATTTAAAACTAAATGCACACATTACATAATAAAAAATGCACTGCAAACACCTGGTAAAATTTAATAAACCACCCAGATATATGAATAAGTGAATTACGGAGCTGGGAATAGTGATAAAACACTGGTATGCCTAAAAACCCTTTTAGAGTTGATATACCATTAGACCTGTGTATCATAGATTACCCTATCTACCAGCTAAGTGGAATATACAGTCGTATGCAAAAGTTTATGCACCCCTGACAATTTCCAGCAATTTTATTTTGATCTATCAAATAACTGAAGGACACAGTAATATTTCAGTAGTGAAATTAGGTTTATTGGATTAACAGAAAATGTACAATATGCATCAAAATGAAATTAGACAGGTGCATAAATGTAGGCACCCTCACAGAAATATTGCATCAATATTTTGTAGAGCCTCCTTTAGCAGAAATAGCAACCTCTAGACGCTTCCTATAGCCTGTAATGAGTGTCTGGATGAAGGTATTTTGGACCATTCCTCCTTGCAAAACATCTCCAGTTCAGTTAGGTTTGATGGTTGCCGAGCATGGACAGCCCGCTTCAAATTACCCCACAGATTTTCAATGATATTCAGGTCTGGGGACTTGGATGGCCATTCCAGAACATTGTACTTGTTCCTCTGCATAAGTAGATTAGATTCTGCAGAGTAGATTTTCTGCAGTGTTTTGGGTCGTTGTCTTGCTGAAATATCCAGCCCCGGCGAAACTTCAACTTTGTCGCTGATTACTCAACATTATTCTCATGTATCTGCTGATATTGAGTGGAATCCATGCGACCCTCAACTTTAACAAGATTCCCAGTACCGGCACTGGCCACACAGCCCCACAGCATGATGGAACTTTCACCAAATTTTACTGTGGGTAGCAAGTGTTTGTCTTTGAACGCTGTGTTCTTTTGTCGCCATGCATAATGCCCCTTGTTATGACCAAATAACTCAATCTTTGTTTCATCAGTCCACAGCACCTTCTTCCAAAATGAAGCTGGCTTGTCCAAATGTGCGTTTGCATACCTCAAGCGACTGTTTGTGGCTTGTGTGCAGAAAAGGCTTCTTCTGCATCACTCTCCCATACAGCTTCTCCTAGTGCAAAGTGTGCTGAATTGTTGAACCATGCACAGTGACACCATCTGCAGCAAAATGATGTTGTAGGTCTTTGGAGGTGGTCTGTGGGCTGTTTTATACCATTCTCACCATCCTTTGCCTCTCCGATATTTTACTTGTCCTGCCACTTCTGGGCTTAACAAGAACTGTACCTGTGGTGTTACATTTCCTCATTATGTTCCTCACAGTGGACACTGACAGCTTAAAGGGACAGTCAAGTCCAAAAAAAACTTTCATGTTTCAAATAGGGCATGTAATTTTAAACAACTTTCCATTTTACTTTTATCACCAATTTTGCTTTGTTTTCTTAGTATTCTTATTTGAAAGCTAAACCTAGGAGGTTCATATGCTAATTTCTTCGACCTTGAAGGCTGCCTCTAATCTAAATGCATTGTGATAGTTTTTCACCACTAGAGGGCATTAGTTCACGTGTTTCATATAGATAACATTGAGCTCATGCACGTGAATTTACCATGGAAACAGCTCTGATTGGCTAAAATGCAAGTCTGTCAAAAGAACTGAAATAAGGGAGCAGTCTGCTGAGGCTTAGATACAAGCTAATTACAGAGGTAAAACGTGTATTAATATAACTGTGTTGGTTATGCAAAACTGGGGAATTGGTAATTAAGGGATTATCTATCTTTTAAAACAACAAAAATTCTGTTGTTGACTGTCCCTTTAAATCTCTGCAATAGCTTTTGTAGCCTTCCCCTAAACCATAATGTTGAACAATCTTTGTTTTCAGGTCATTTGAGAGTTGTTTTGAGGCCCTCATGTTGCCACTCCTCAGAGGAGAGTCAAAGAGAACAACTTGCAATTGGCCACCTTAAATACCTTTTCTCATAATAGGATGCACCTTTCTATGAATTTCAAGGCTTAATGGGCTCACCATACCAATTGTGTGTTCCAATTAATCAGTGCTAGGTAGTTACAGGTATTCAAATCAACAAAATGACAAGGGTGCCCAAATTTATGCACCTGTCTAATTTCGTTTTGATGCATATTGCACATTTTCTGTTAACCCAATTTATAAATGAAAATCTTGGAAATTGTCAGGGGTGCCTAAACTTTTGCATACAACTGTTTATAGTAGACTAAGAAGTCTGCATACAGAGAAAACCCAGGTGACACTACAATAAAGGTCTGCATGGCCGCGTCATAAATAAGTTCTGTAGATGTCCCATGAATACATAGAATTTCACAGTATGAGTAAGAGAATTTCAACATTTGGAATGCTGTAATTTAAATGTTTGTAACTGCAGTAAATCACCACGTGTTTATTCTTGTCTTAAAGGGTCATGAAACCTAATTTATTTTCTTTCATGATTTAGAAACAGTGTGACATTTATTTATTTTTTAACCAACAAAAAAGCAATATTATATAATAGTATGGTCTTGACTCGTTACAAGGAACAAAAGAAAAAAAAAAGTTATCATCATCTGAGAATTTAAACAATTTCAGCCCAGGGATAAAAAGGATAAGAAAAAGAAAAAACAAAAGCAGGTTATATTAAATGACCTCTAACCCACCATCTTCTCCAGGGAAAGTTTACTTTTCATCAAGAAGAGAAAAAAAAAAAGATACATTTCTTCTGTTATGTGCGATCAGTCCACGGGTCATCATTACTTCTGGGATATAACTCCTCCCCAACAGGAAATGCAAGAGGATTCACCCAGCAGAGCTGATATAGCTCCTCCCCTCTACGTCAGTCCCAGTCATTCTCTTGCACCCAACGACTAGATAGGATGTGTGAGAGGACTATGGTGATTATACTTAGTTTTTATGACTTCAATCAAAAGTTTGTTATTTTACAATAGCACCGGAGCGTGTTATTACTTCTCTGGCAGAGTTTGAAGAAGAATCTACCAGAGTTTTTTACTATGATTTTAACCGGAGTAGTTAAGATCATATTGCTGTTCTCGGCCATCTGAGGGAGGTAAAGGCTTCAGATCAGGGGACAGCGGGCAGATGAATCTGCATTGAGGTATGTAGCAGTTTTTATTTTCTGAATGGAATTGATGAAAAAATCCTGCTATACCGTTATAATGACATGTATGTATACACTTCAGTATTCTGGGAATGGTTTTTCACCGGAACTACTCTGTTAAAGGTCACTAATCCTTTTAATAAATATTGTCATGTTAAACGTTTTTGCTGGAATGTAGAATCGTTTACATTGCTGAGGTACTGAGTAAATAAATGTTTGGGCATTATTTTCCACTTGGCAGTTGTCTGCTTTAAATTGTGACAGTTTCGTTTCTCCTCACTGCTGTGTGTGAGAGGGAGGGGCCGTTTTTGGCGCTCTTTTGCTACGCATCAAAAAATTCCAGTCAGCTACTATTATATTTCCTGCATGATCCGGTTCACTGACAGATCTCAGGGGTCTTCAAACTTCTTTGAAGGGAGGTACATTCTCTCAGCAGAGCTGTGAGAATTTTTATTGACTGTGAATAAAAACGTTACTCTATAATTTTTTATGTCAAATTTAGTTATTTACTAATGGGAACAAACCTTTGCTAAAAGTTGTGTTATTTTAAACTTGATGCTATAACTGTTTCAGTTCATTATCTCAACTGTCATTTAATCGTTTAAGTACCTCTTTGAGGCACAGTACGTTTTTGTTAAAAAAGATTATAACCAGGTTGCAAGTTATTGCTAGTGTGTTAAACATGTCTGACTCAGGGAATGATATCTGTGTCATTTGTTCCAATGCCAAGGTGGAGCCCAATAGAAATTTATGTACTAACTGTATTGATGCTACTTTAAATAAAAGTCAATCTGTACAATGTGAACAAATTTCACCAAACTGCGAGGGGAGAGTTATGCCGACTAACTCGCCTCACGCGGCAGTACCTGCATCTCCCGCCCGGGAGGTGCGTGATATTATGGCGCCTAATACATCTGGGCGGCCATTACAGATAACATTACATGATATGGCTACTGTTATGACTGAAGTTTTGTCTAAATTACCAGAACTAAGAGGCAAGCGTGATCACTCTGGGGTGAGAACAGAGTGCGCTGACAATACTAGGGCCATGTCTGATACTGCGTCACAGCTTGCAGAGCATGAGGACGGAGAGCTTCATTCTGTGGGTGACGGTTCTGATCCAAACAGATTGGATTCAGATATTTCAAATTTTAAATTTAAATTGGAGAACCTCCGTGCATTACTAGGGGAGGTCTTAGCAGCTCTCAATGATTGTAACACCATTGCAATACCAGAGAAAATGTGTAGGTTGGATAAATACTTTGCGGTACCGGCGAGTACTGACGTTTTTCCTATACCTAAGAGATTAACTGAAATTGTTACTAAGGAGTGGGATAGACCCGGTGTGCCGTTCTCACCCCCTCCAATATTTAGAAAGATGTTTCCAATAGACGCCACTACTCGGGACTTATGGCAAACGGTCCCTAAGGTGGAGGGAGCAGTTTCTACTTTAGCTAAGCGTACCACTATCCCGGTGGAGGATAGCTGTGCTTTTTCAGATCCAATGGATAAAAAATTAGAGGGTTACCTTAAGAAAATGTTTGTTCAACAAGGTTTTATATTGCAACCCCTTGCATGTATCGCGCCGATTACGGCTGCGGCAGCATTTTGGATTGAGTCTCTGGAAGAGAACCTTAGTTCATCTACGCTAGACGACATTATGGACAGGCTTAGAGTCCTTAAACTAGCCAATTCATTCATTTCGGAGGCCGTAGTACATTTAACCAAACTTACGGCTAAGAATTCTGGATTCGCCATACAGGCACGTAGAGCACTGTGGCTAAAATCTTGGTCAGCTGATGTTACTTCTAAGTCTAAATTACTTAATATACCTTTCAAGGGGCAGTCTTTATTTGGGCCCGGGTTGAAAGAAATTATTGCTGACATTACAGGAGGTAAGGGCCACGCCCTACCTCAAGACAAAGCCAAAGCTAAGGCTAGACAGTCTAATTTTCGTCCCTTTCGGAATTTCAAACCTGGAGCAGCGTCAACCTCCACTGCACCAAAACAGGAAGGAGCTGTTGCTCGTTACAGGCAAGGCTGGAAACCTAACCAGTCCTGGAATAAGGGCAAACAGGCCAGGAAACCTGCTGCTGCCCCAAAGACAGCATGAACCGAGAGC
This sequence comes from Bombina bombina, assembly GCF_027579735.1. Lineage (NCBI taxonomy): Eukaryota > Metazoa > Chordata > Amphibia > Anura > Bombinatoridae > Bombina > Bombina bombina. The sequence goes on from NC_069507.1 coordinate 118,283,314, forward strand.
CCCCGATCCGGGACCGGATCTAGTGGGGGGCAGACTTTCTCTCTTCGCTCAGGCCTGGGCAAGAGATGTTCAGGATCCCTGGGCGCTGGAGATCATATCTCAGGGATACCTTCTAGACTTCAAATTATCTCCCCCAAAAGGGAGATTTCATCTGTCAAGGTTGTCAACAAACCAGATAAAGAAAGAAGCGTTTCTACGCTGTGTACAAGATCTGTTATTAATGGGAGTGATCCATCCAGTTCCGCGGTCGGAACAAGGACAAGGGTTCTACTCAAACCTGTTTGTGGTTCCCAAAAAAGAGGGAACTTTCAGGCCAATCTTAGATTTAAAGATTCTAAACAAATTCCTAAGAGTTCCATCGTTCAAAATGGAAACTATTCGGACAATCTTACCTATGATCCAAAAGGGTCAGTACATGACCACAGTGGATTTAAAAGATGCTTACCTTCACATACCGATTCACAAAGATCATCAACGGTATCTACGGTTTGCCTTCCTAGACAGGCACTACCAGTTTGTAGCTCTTCCATTCGGATTGGCTACGGCCCCAAGAATCTTCACAAAGGTTCTGGGTGCCCTTCTGGCGGTACTAAGACCGCGAGGGATTTCGGTAGCTCCGTACCTAGACGACATTCTAATACAAGCTTCAAGCTTTCAAACTGCCAAGTCTCATACAGAGTTAGTTCTGGCATTTCTAAGGTCGCATGGATGGAAAGTGAACGAAAAGAAAAGTTCTCTTTTTCCTCTCACAAGAGTTCCATTCTTGGGGACTCTTATAGATTCTGTAGAAATGAAGATTTACCTGACAGAAGACAGGTTAACAAGGCTTCAGGATGCATGCCGTGTCCTTCATTCCATTCAACACCCGTCAGTAGCTCAAAGCATGGAGGTGATCGGCTTAATGGTAGCGGCAATGGACATAGTACCTTTTGCACGCCTACACCTCAGACCGCTGCAATTGTGCATGCTAAGTCAGTGGAATGGGGATTACTCAGATTTGTCCCCTACCCTGAATCTGAATCAAGAGACCAGAAATTCTCTTCTATGGTGGCTTTATCGGCCACACCTGTCCAGGGGGATGCCATTCAGCAGGCCAGACTGGACAATCGTAACAACAGACGCCAGCCTGCTAGGTTGGGGCGCTGTCTGGAATTCTCTGAAGACTCAGGGATTATGGAATCAGGAGGAGAGTCTCCTTCCAATAAACATTCTGGAATTGAGGGCAGTTCTCAATGCCCTTCTAGCTTGGCCCCAATTAACAACTCAGGGGTTCATCAGGTTTCAGTCGGACAATATCACGACTGTAGCTTACATCAACCATCAGGGAGGGACAAGAAGCTCCCTAGCAATGATGGAAGTATCAAAGATAATTCGCTGGGCAGAGTCTCACTCTTGCCACCTGTCAGCAATCCACATCCCGGGAGTGGAGAACTGGGAGGCGGATTTCTTGAGTCGCCAGACTTTTCATCCGGGAGAGTGGGAACTTCATCCGGAGATTTTTGCCCAAATACTTCGACGTTGGGGCAAACCAGAGATAGATCTCATGGCGTCTCGCCAGAACGCCAAACTTCCTCACTACGGGTCCAGATCCAGGGATCCGGGAGCGGTTCTGATAGATGCTTTAACAGCACCTTGGAACTTCGGGATGGCTTATGTGTTTCCACCCTTCCCGCTGCTTCCTCGATTGATTGCGAAAATCAAACAAGAGAGAGCTTCTGTGATTCTAATAGCGCCTGCATGGCCACGCAGGACTTGGTATGCAGATCTAGTGGACATGTCATCCTGTCCACCTTGGTCTCTACCTCTGAGACAGGACCTTCTGATACAGGGTCCATTCAAACATCAAAATCTAACTTCTCTGAAACTGACTGCTTGGAAATTGAACGCTTGATTTTATCAAAGCGTGGTTTTTCTGAGTCGGTTATTGATACCCTGATCCAGGCTAGGAAGCCTGTTACCAGAAAGATTTACCATAAAATATGGCGCAAATACCTATACTGGTGCGAATCCAAACGTTACTCCTGGAGTAAGGTTAGGATCCCTAGGATATTGTCTTTTCTACAAGAAGGTTTAGAAAAGGGTTTATCGGCTAGTTCATTAAAGGGACAGATTTCAGCTCTGTCCATCTTGTTACACAGGCGTCTGTCAGAAAATCCAGACGTCCAGGCCTTTTGTCAAGCTTTAGCTAGGATCAAGCCTGTGTTTAAAGCCGTTGCTCCGCCATGGAGTTTAAACTTAGTTCTTAACGTTTTACAAGGTGTTCCATTTGAACCCCTTCATTCCATTGATATAAAATTGTTATCTTGGAAAGTTCTGTTTTTAATGGCTATTTCCTCGGCTCGAAGAGTCTCTGAGTTATCAGCATTACATTGTGATTCTCCTTATCTGATTTTTCACTCAGATAAGGTAGTTCTGCGTACTAAACCTGGGTTCTTACCTAAGGTAGTTACTAACAGGAATATCAATCAAGAGATTGTTGTTCCATCCTTGTGTCCAAATCCTTCTTCAAAGAAGGAACGTCTTCTACACAATCTGGATGTAGTTCGTGCCCTCAAGTTCTACTTGCAGGCAACTAAAAATTTTCGCCAAACTTCTTCCCTGTTTGTCGTTTATTCTGGACAGAGGAGAGGTCAAAAAGCTTCTGCTACCTCTCTCTCTTTCTGGCTTCGTAGCATAATACGTTTAGCCTATGAGACTGCTGGACAGCAGCCTCCTGAAAGAATTACAGCTCACTCCACTAGAGCTGTGGCTTCCACTTGGGCCTTTAAGAATGAGGCCTCTGTTGAACAGATTTGCAAGGCTGCAACTTGGTCTTCGCTTCATACTTTTTCCAAATTTTACAAATTTGACACTTTTGCTTCTTCGGAGGCTATTTTTGGGAGAAAGGTTCTTCAGGCAGTGGTTCCTTCTGTATAATGAGCCTGCCTATCCCTCCCGTCATCCGTGTACTTTTGCTTTGGTATTGGTATCCCAGAAGTAATGATGACCCGTGGACTGATCGCACATAACAGAAGAAAACATAATTTATGCTTACCTGATAAATTCCTTTCTTCTGTTGTGCGATCAGTCCACGGCCCGCCCTGTTTTTTTTTTTTTTTTTTTTAAGGCAGGTAAATATCTTTTAAATTATACTCCAGTCACCACTTCACCCTTGGTTACTCCTTTCTCGTTGATTCTTGGTCGAATGACTGGGACTGACGTAGAGGGGAGGAGCTATATCAGCTCTGCTGGGTGAATCCTCTTGCATTTCCTGTTGGGGAGGAGTTATATCCCAGAAGTAATGATGACCCGTGGACTGATCGCACAACAGAAGAAAGGAATTTATCAGGTAAGCATAAATTATGTTTTTTGCCTTATATCACCTTATGCTGGGATTTTCCATTTTTAGCATAAAAAAAAAAAATTAAGAGAAAAAAAAAAAGGAAAAGAACCAGAAGGAAAAATAGCCACCTCTCGCTCGACTCCCTCAGCCCACCGTCTACCAGATACCTAGAAGAGTTAATGCTGAATTTTGGAAAGGAAAA
>NC_069507.1:118293819-118395998 GCF_027579735.1 Bombina bombina
AGAGTCTGGAAGACTTATATTTCTTGGTGTCTTTCTCATCATTTTTCCTGGCATTCTTTTAGAATTCCGAGAATATTACAGTTTCTTCAGGATGGTTTGGATAAAGGTTTGTCTGCAAGTTCCTTGAAAGGACAAATCTCTGCTCTTTCTGTTCTTTTTCACAGAAAGATTGCTAATCTTCCTGATATTCATTGTTTTGTACAAGCTTTGGTTCGTATAAAACCTGTCATTAAGTCAATTTCTCCTCCTTGGAGTTTGAATTTGGTTCTGGGGGCTCTTCAAGCTCCTCCGTTTGAACCTATGCATTCATTGGACATTAAATTACTTTCTTGGAAAGTTTTGTTCCTTTTGGCCATCTCTTCTGCCAGAAGAGTTTCTGAATTATCTGCTCTTTCTTGTGAGTCTCCTTTTCTGATTTTTCACCAGGATAAGGTGGTGGTGTGAACTTCTTTTCAATTTTTACCTAAGGTTGTGAATTCCAACAACATTAGTAGAGAAATTGTGGTTCCTTCATTATGTCCTAATCCTAAGAATTCTAAGGAGAAATCATTGCATTCTTTGGATGTAGTTAGAGCTTTGAAATATTATGTTGAAGCTACTAAGAATTTCCGAAAGACTTCTAGTCTATTTGTTATCTTTTCCGGTTCTAGGAAAGGTCAGAAGGCCTCTGCCATTTCTTTGGCATCTTGGTTGAAATCTTTAATTCATCATGCTTATGTCGAGTCGGGTAGAACTCCGCCTCAAAGGATTACAGCTCATTCTACTAGGTCAGTTTCTACTTCCTGGGCGTTTAGGAATGAAGCTTCGGTTGATCAGATTTGCAAACTTTTACTAAATTCTACCATTTTGATGTGTTTTCTTCTTCTGAAGCTGTCTTTGGTAGAAAAGTACTTCAGGCAGCTGTTTCAGTTTGAATCTTCTGCTTATATTTTCAGTTTTTTTCTTTATAAGATTTAAACTTTATTTTGGGTGTGGATTTTTTTCAGCGGAATTGGCTGTCTTTATTTTATCCCTCCCTCTCTAGTGACTCTTGCGTGGAAGATCCACATCTTGGGTAGTCATTATCCCATACATCACTAGCTCATGGACTCTTGCTAATTACATGAAAGAAAACATAATTTATGTAAGAACTTACCTGATAAATTCATTTCTTTCATATTAGCAAGAGTCCATGAGGCCCACCCTTTTTTTGTGGTGGTTATGATTTTTTTGTATAAAGCACAATTATTCCAATTCCTTATATTTATGCTTCACACTTTTTTCTTATCATGGACTCTTGCTAATATGAAAGAAATGAATTTATCAGGTAAGTTCTTACATAAATTATGTTTTTTAGCGACTTTATTTGTGGCTAAATATTTGTCAAGGTTGGTAGAGTCTGTGAAACATAGTTTTTTTTTTTTTTGAGCTAGTAATTTATTTATAAATCAGGATAAGTATTATTTTAGCCTCATGGAATATTGATAATCACATTTTATGCAGCTATTATAGAAGTATCCATTAGGCTTTATTTTGGTTCATTTTGTTTTTTTTGTATATACAATCAAAATTGTTACCCGCTTTTTAGAGTGATAGGTGTGTTAGAAATCCTCTTCAGCTTTGCATGTCGCAAATGGGATGATGCTATTTGTTATAGGGTGATGTGTCATCATTGTGTGCCATTTTTTTGGCGCCAAAAATTTCTCATCAAAACTTTATCCAGTCAAAATTGTCGTTATAAGCTCCGCCCCCAACACATTCAGTGTTCTCAGTAAACACTTAGAAAGCTTTCATGCAGCATTTTATGAATCAGTCTTCTTTTTTATAATTTTTTCGCTTCGTTTCCCATTCTCTGAAGCCTGTTACATATATTGGAGCATGGATATAAATTTGCAGGATTTAATTTATTTTAATTTTTTTCTAATTTAGTTTTTTTGCAAATATGTCTCAAACTGAACCTGCCTCTGATGTTACCATAGGATTTGAGCTGCCTAAACAGATATTTAACAAAGCTAAGTATGCATGTTGTAATTAAGCTGATCTAAATTATTTAGCTCTATTATGTGGCGCTTGTTTAACAAATGCACACACTATTATTCCATCTCAGTCTAAATGTACATAGCATTACTGCAGAAATGTAAGATTTTTTTTCTATAGCGAAGGCAATGACTGCTATTTTGCCTTGAAATAAATTTAAATTGTTTTTGCAACATTTTCCTAAATTTAGTGAATTAAGTTCTGACCTTCAGTATACTGGCGTATCCTCTACTGATGGGGTGTCCTCTGATTCAGAGGATGTCATGTCAGAGACTGATATAGACAAATCTTTTTTTTATTTAAGTTAGAATATATTCGTTCTCTCTTGAAGGAAGTTTTGTTTACTTTGGGTATTGAGGAGTCTAAATCTCCTGATGATAAAGCTAGTAATTGTTCTGTATTTAAGACTACTGTTATTACTCCTGAAGTATTTCCTATTCCTGACGCTATCTCTAATGTGATTGCTAAAGAATGGTCTAAGCCTGGTACCTCTTTTAACCCTTCTTCTAGGTTTAAGAAATTGTATCCTTTACCTGTAGTCAAGGATCCTTTAGATAGGAAGCTTGAATCTTATCCAAGAAGGAAATATTTACATTCTGGCTATATTCTTAGACCTGTTATATTTATTTGTGATGATGATGCTGCTGCTGCTTCTACTTTCTCTTGTTAAGTGTATCCAGTCCACGGATCATCCATTACTTATGGGATATTAACTCCTCCCCAACAGGAAGTGCAAGAGGATTCACCCAGCAGAGCTGCTATATAGCTCCTCCCCTAACTGCCATTACCAGTCATTCTCTTGCACCCAACGAATAGATAGGATGTGTGAGAGGACTGTGGTGATTATACTTAGTTTCATACCTTCAATCAAAAGTTTGTTATTTTATAATAGCACCGGAGTGTGTTATTCCTTCTCTGGTAGAATTTGAAGAAGAATCTACCTGAGTTTTTCTATGATTTTAGCCGGAGTAGTTAAGATCATATTGCTGTTTCTCGGCCATCTGAGGAGAGGTAAACTTCAGATCAGGGGACAGCGGGCAGATTAATCTGCAAAGAGGTATGTAGCAGCTTATTATTTTCTGACAATGGAATTGATGAGAAAATTCTGCCATACCGATATAATGTAAACTCAGCCTTAAATGCAGTAGCAGCAACTGGTATCAGGCTGTCATGTATGTATATTTTACACTTCAATATTCTGGGGAATGGCACTTCACTGGAATTATACTGTATAAGACTTTAGCCTAATTTGCAGGGACTAGCAACAGGCTTTTTAATAACACTCAATTTATTAATGTTAAACGTTTTTTGCTGGCATGTAAAATCGTTTAATTTTCTGAGGTACTGGGTGAAAAAATGTTTTGGGCACTATTTTTTTCCACTTGGCAGTCGTTTTATTTAATTTATGACAGTTTACTGATCTCTCTCACTGTTATGTGTGAGGGGGAGAGGTGCTTTTGCATGATCCGGTTCAGAACTCAGGGGTCTTCAAAACTTGTTTTGAGTGAGGTAATCACTCACAGCAGAGCTGTGAGATTGTAGTTGACTGTGATAAAAAAACGTTTATTTCTGTATTTTTTTTTTTTTTTTCTGCTATCAGGGTTAGTTATCCTTTGCTAATGGGAGCAATCCTTTGCTAAAATTGTGTTTTTTACAAAGATTTGATGCTATAACTTTTCAGTTTATTAATTTTCAACTGTCATAACTTTTTCTGTGCTTCTTATAGGCACAGTACGTTTTCATATTATAGTAAATTACTTGAAAAGTATTTCCAAGTTGCTAGTTTATTTGCTAGTGTGTTAAACATGTCTGATTCAGAGGAAGATATCTGTGCTATATGTGCTAAAGCCAAAGTGGAGCCCAATAGAAATTTATGTACTAACTGTATTGATGCTACTTTAAATAAAAGTCAATCTGTACAAATTGAACATATTTCACCAAACAACGAGGGGAGAGTTATGCCGACTAACTCGCCTCACGTGTCAGTACCTGCATCTCCCGCTCGGGAGGTGCGTGATATTGTAGCGCCGAGTACATCTGAGCGGCCATTACAAATCACATTACAGGATATGGCTACTGTTATGACTGAAGTTTTGGCTAAATTACCAGAACTAAGAGGTAAGCGTGATCACTCTGGGGTGAGAACAGAGTGCGCTGATAATATTAGGGCCATGTCAGACACTGCGTCACAATTTGCAGAACATGAGGACGGAGAGCTTCATTCTGCGGGTGACGGTTCTGATCCAAACAAACTGGATTCAGATATTTCAAATTTTAAATTTAAGCTGAAAAACCTCCGTGTATTACTAGGGGAGGTGTTAGCGGCTCTGAATGATTGTAACACAGTTGCAATACCAGAGATAATGTGTAGGTTGGATAAATATTTTGCGGTACCGGCGAGTACTGACGTTTTTCCTATACCTAAGAGACTTACTGAAATTGTTACTAAGGAGTGGGATAGACCCGGTGGGCCGTTCTCACCCCCTCCGATATTTAGAAAGATGTTTCCAATAGACGCCACCACACGGGACTTATGGCAAACGGTCCCTAAGGTGGAGGGAGCAGTTTCTACTTTAGCTAAGCGTACCACTATCCCGGTGGAGGATAGCTGTGCCTTTTCAGATCCAATGGATAAAAAGTTAGAGGGTTACCTTAAGAAAATGTTTGTTCAACAAGGTTTTATATTGCAACCTCTTGCATGCATTGCGCCTGTCACGGCTGCAGCAGCATTTTGGTTTGAGTCTTTGGAAGAGACACTTGAATCAGCTCCATTAGATGAGATTACACACAAGCTTAAAGCCCTTAAGTTAGCTAACTCATTTATTTCAGATGCCGTAGTACATTTAACTAAACTTACGGCTAAGAATTCCGGATTCGCCATTCAGGCACGCAGAGCACTGTGGCTAAAATCCTGGTCAGCTGACGTTACTTCTAAATCTAAATTGCTTAATATACCTTTCAAAGGGCAGACCTTATTCGGGCCCGGGTTGAAAGAAATTATCGCTGACATTACAGGAGGTAAAGGCCATGCCCTGCCTCAAGACAGAGCCAAACCTAAGGCTAGACAGTCTAATTTTCGTTCCTTTCGTAATTTCAAAGCAGGAGCAGCATCAACTTCCTCTGCACCAAAACAGGAAGGAGCTGTTGCTCGCTACAGACAAGGCTGGAGACCTAACCAGTCCTGGAACAAGGGCAAGCAGGCCAGGAAACCTGCTGCTGCCCCTAAGACAGCATGAATCGAGGGCCCACGATCCGGGAATGGATCTAGTGGGGGGCAGACTTTCTCTCTTCGCCCAGGCTTGGGCAAGAGATGTCCAGGATCCCTGGGCGTTAGAGATCATATCTCAGGGATACCTTCTAGACTTCAAATTCTCTCCCCCAAGAGGGAGATTTAATCTGTCAAGGTTGTCAACAAACCAAATAAAGAAAGAGGCGTTTCTACGCTGCGTACAAGATCTTTTACTAATGGGAGTGATCCATCCGGTTCCGCGGTCGGAACAAGGACAAGGGTTTTACTCAAATCTGTTTGTGGTTCCCAAAAAAGAGGGAACTTTCAGGCCAATCTTGGATTTAAAGATCCTAAACAAATTCCTAAGAGTTTCATCGTTCAAAATGGAAACTATTCGGACAATTTTACCCATGATCCAAAAGGGTCAGTACATGACCACAGTGGATTTAAAGGATGCTTACCTTCACATACCGATTCACAAAGATCATTACCGGTATCTAAGGTTTGCCTTTCTAGACAGGCATTACCAGTTTGTAGCTCTTCCATTCGGATTGGCTACGGCTCCGAGAATCTTCACAAAGGTTCTGGGTGCTCTTCTGGCGGTACTAAGACCGCGAGGAATTGCGGTAGCTCCGTACCTAGACGACATTCTGATACAAGCTTCAAGCTTTCAAACTGCCAAGTCTCATACAGAGTTAGTACTGGCATTTCTAAGGTCGCATTGTCAGAGTATATGAATATTATGATGAATATTACATATGTGTACATATATATATATATATATATATATATATATATATGTATATTTTATACACTGTATATGTTAGATGAGAACTCAGGATTAATTAAACATGAGTTTGTTGAACACAGCTTCTAATACACGTCTATCAGGATTGACGATCAGTAGAGCCTTTTTGAAGCACGGCCCCTGTAGTGTAAAACACACAAACATTTCTTTTCTAAAGGAAATAGCTCAGTGACCCTATTCATTTGACTATATATGCAGATTTTTATAACCTCAGAACATTTGGTGAGGTGAGAAAAGAATGTGTTCAAGGACCCCTTTGGAATTTGACACGTGTGATACAACAGTTCTATCTCACTGAATCTCTATTTGAAGACTTACTGCAAAAACCCCTCTTGGGGGAAGGTGACACAAATAAAATCAAATACACATCTGCACTGCTGGCTAAACAGGAAATATGCTGTTTTAAAGACTCTTACAACTCCTCATGGATTGACCCCATGTGGTGAGTATGAGACAAAAAGTCTGGCAACTGAAGTTACTGAAAAGTTAGAATGTTAGGATAATACAGTGAAGGCCCATGACTTACATTATGATTTCAAAACAACTATATATATTTTAATGGATATGAGATGTATATTTATGTGATATCAAACATTAACATCTAAATATATATATATATGGAAAGTAAAAGATTGAATGATATATATATATATATATATATATATATATATATATATATATATATATATATTTTGAAGGCATGAATATCTTAGCCTCTGTGTGTTTAAGAACATGAATAGATGTTTATGGACCTGAAGAGAAGTGATTATTAACATTTATTTTTATTTCAGATCGACATAAACAGGATTTATGTATTCAGGAAGAAATACACAGAAATGTCACATACTATATCTGGGTGGATGCAAATATCAGGAGTTTTAAATACTACCAATCTGGAGATATAAAAATAAGCTGTTATTTGCAAAGAAATGCCAGAATACTGATAAAATTATAATGCATTTTAAGCTAATAATTAGCAGTGTTAAATTACCTTAATATAATAAAATGTTAATAATATAACATATTTGGTATCAGAATAATCAGAAAAAATAACCTAATATTAACCATCTGTAATTGGGGTTATATATGATTAATGCAGAGAGTGTGATCTGATTAAATAACCATTTTATAAAAAAAAAATTAACTTGCTTAAAAATGTTAGAGATGGTCTTGTTGTATTTGTTTGTTTATACGTCTGCTGCCACCTGGTGTTATGTTGCGAGAACTACAGCCAGAAGGTTCTCTCTGGCTGTTAAAAATGAAATTTCCAAGGGCCAATCCGATTTAGACTTCCCAGATAACCAATGGGAAGGTCAGCTCCCGCAGGGCCACCCACAATTTACCAGTGATGGGAAAACCAAATAAAAAGTGAATGCAATGGAGAGAAAGAGAGATTTTTGCTGACTTGAATGATACATTGCTGGGCGTCCAAAATACACTCATTCTAAACAAGCTAATCTACCTTCTTCTCATTGATTGCGATATACACTTATTGGTGATCTGAGGTAAAATAATTCCTACCAAGGAATAATCGGATATCGACTGCTTTTTACTTTGGTAACGTATTCAAGGTTTTGTAAGATAAGTTATATGCATAGTTAATTTGTATTTAATAGATTTAAAGAAACAGTGTGTTTTAGTTAGAATTTCACAGCCTATATATATATTGTTTAAATCTGTGTCTGATTGGCTAAGTAACTCATCTATACAAGTTCTGATATTGTCAGTTAATTTTGTATTAGGATAAATTGCAATTAAATAGCAGAATATATATTATCCTATTGTTTTATAAACACTGTTTAGAATTGTATTGCTTGGATGTTAAAGGTTTTTAGTCCCATTGTGTTAAATAAATAAAAGGCTGAATTGTGAAGGTATATTTTTCTGGGTTTTGTAAGAAGGATAGCATATCTTAAGAGTTGGTTTTAACACATATAAACTTTTATTTAGTTTCCTTTTACTGCAAATATAGTTCAATATGTTTATGGATATTAACTAAATAAAAGAATTCAGATATTTATATTAATTGTATGGTCTAGTAGGTGCATGGTTGATAAGGGTTTCTATTTTATTTTATTGTGTTTGCAACCCTGCCATAAACTTATATATTATTTGGATAGCACTACTAAGATTTTCATAAATATACTGACATAATAATTGGAGGCATTGCATGAGATTTAATAATATCCATCATAATTGATATAATATATTTGTAAGTAAACAGAAATTATTATAAAAGAGAAAAAAAAAATAAAAAAATTTATATTTCGATATTAATATTTTGAAGATATATTTTTTTTTGAAAAGTTGAAATATTAATTTTCATATTTCGAGATTGACATTAATATCTTGAAATATTATTAAAGATTAATTTTGAAAAATTAATAAAAATATTAATTTTTCATATTTCAATATTAGTCAAAAATATAAATTTTTCATATTTTCAAAGTTAATCAAAAATATTAATTTTTCATATTTCGGAATATTAATTTTTCATATTTCAAAATTAATAATATTTTTTTTTTTTTTTTGAAATATAAAATTTTTCTCTCTTTTTATTGGCAAAAATTGTATTAGCATTTTAGTTAAATAAATACTAAACCAATACAATAATGTCTGTAGCCAGAAGTGACTCATTTAATTCTATACATAGCAATGAAATTGGTCCCATAACCATACCTATTACTAAAGGTCAGGTCCTTAAGAAAGATATCTTAAGTTACCTTAAAGGGAAGTTTAATATTGCGGGTGAATTAAATGATTTTATGGATATGCTTGAAACTAGGGCTAAAAATATTACCGTTAATAATAATATGTGGAATGAAGAGAATGAATTCTTCCAGGAATTATTAATGATTAATCAATGCAAAGCTCCCATAAAGCGAGACGAACTAATACTAAAATCCTGGCCCCTTTTAATATGCATAATTGACGAAATGTCGTTTTGTGTCACAGACAAACGATTGCAAATACAGGAGCTAGAAAATAGTATTCGTTCCTCGCGCAGACGCGAAGAGGGTTTAAAAATAGCCAAAAATAAAATGGATGAATTTGCCCAAAACCTAGCCACCTTAGATAAGCACAATATGGACTTAATCGCGCAGATACAAGATTTAAATAAACAGCTTGCGCAAAGCCAGAGAGAATTAAGCGATTTAAAAAGGTCATATCGCCATAATGAAAACCCCTATATTAGCAATGAGAATAATACAGATAATGCTAACTCCTTTAGCGAACGCGTCAGGGACGAGGTACGAAAATATATAGAACAACATAGACAAATGACCCCTAACGGGTCAGAAGTAGATTTCCCAAATAGACAATCCCCTCAGGATGTAAATCCAGAGGACAGCTGTAGCGCAGCTGATGCGGGGGAGGGAAACTCTAACAGAGAATCCCAAAATAAGTCTGATAAAGTCTATGATTCCCATAAAATAATCACTTTCGTACAACGCGCAGTACCTATATTCTCCAATAAGGGAACAACATCTGTAATTGATCATTTACAGGCTTTTGAAAATGCGTTAGCTATAATGAATGTTACAAGTGAGAAATTGAAAATTGAATTTCTACCTTGGGTATTTGACAGTAAGCATCACAAATTCTTTGCCTCACTAAAGGATATGAATATTCATTCCTGGAATGGGGTAAAACGACAATGCAGAAAAGAATTCGGGCAATATCGCACTAAAACTGCCGCAAAGATAGCGGTATATGGTTTAAAGTGTCGTGCGAATCAGAGTCCAATCGAATTCCTTTCTGTATTGAAAAATGCGTACAGTATGGCTGAAGATAATCCCAAATTTGACGGCTCAGAATTTGTAAATTTATTTTTTGAAGCACTACCTACACCCATCAAAATTAACTTAGCTAGAGATTTTGATGAGGACTGCTCATTGGAATGGCTGATCAAAGAGAGTACAAAATTATACTCTATTCAGCAATCCAGTGAACAGGGGGTTAAAAAGGAGTCAAAACCCAAAATTGTGGCAGAAACTAGGGTGTCACCTAGCCCCCTCAATTTGGAGTCTAACAAGAGGACTTATGCAGAGGTGGCCAGTCAAAACAGGCCATCTCCACAGAGGTTTAATTCTGCCCCTCCCCCTACACAGGTTGAGGCGCAGGGAGACTATAACCAAAGTGGGGGACATAATCAGGTGAATAATTACTCACAAAGAGAATACTCACCAAATAATTGGTATCCGCGCAAGGGTAGATACAATAAACGGCGAAGATATTCTCAGGGTAACCAGACACCCCAGGTATATAATGCTCCCCAAAATATTAATACTGAACAAGCTGAACCCCAGGGGCAACCACGCCAGAATAGAAATAGTGGCCCTGATTCTGAGGGAACGCAATGGTCCAGGAATCAGTACAATGGGGCACCAAGAGATAGGCCCAGGGGTAGAGGTAACTTGTACAATCAGGTAGATATGCTGTTTACCCAATTAAATCGGTTGAGCGAACAAATCGCTAATATGAGTCAAAAATCTACGGCTCAGCAACCGAACAATACTTTTTTAGGGGTACAGCCAGTGGTCAGCAGTGGACCACAGGCACAGTCATAAATACTGCAGTATCACCTGAAGGGGAGGGGAGAGATATACAAAATGTAGTAATAAATATCAATGATACTAATCATGTTATCTCCCCACAGACCGGAAACGGACAAATTAGCTGTGACAATGAGCGACATCAGCCGGGAAAAATTAACCAAACTTTTCCTCTGCAGCTCTCTCCTAACCTTATCTCCACAGATGCAGTACAAAAGAATCCAACCAACCCTGTCATAGAGGAAACAGGTAGGTATGAAGGTTCCTCTGCATCGAATGACACAGCGAATTCAGGTAAAACGTGGCGAAGCCCACAGATGTACAAGAATGCAAATTTTATGTGTGAAATGATAGAAACTGCAGGAAGATATTATGTACTAGTTGAGCTGCAAGATTCAGTCTCCAACCCTATCAGGGGATTAATTGACACTGGGTCACAGGCAACTATCTTATCCCACAGGTACTACACACAGCTAAATGAGCTAACACCCCACAAACCTAAAATAAAAGTATTTGACGGTTCTCTAATAGGCGTTGGGGGTGACTCCCTAAAAGTTTACGGTACTGCCTGGTTAAAATTTAAATTGGGGAACAGGGTCATAAGACACCCTGTCATTATAGTGGATCTGCCAACTGATCGTTTAATTATTGGTAGTGATCTCCTGAAACGATTAAGCACCATAATTGATTGCATAAATAATATAATTTGGTCACAAGTTAAACGGCCTATCAATTATGAAAAATCTGGTATATCTCGCACCCGACATAGCTGTCACGTGGTGGAAGAGAAACCAGATGCTGTGGAGATTCATTTCAGGAATAACTCTACACCTGAAATCACTATTCTACAAATAGATGATCAGACTCCTTTTAGTGGCTCTGATGGTAATACTTTTAAAATTTCGCCCGGAAAAATAGCGAATATCTCCCTAGATGGCGATATATTAACCATATCACTCCACAAGGGGGATCCTAAAATCCCTAAAGGGGGAGACCATGCTCAATACCTCACAGGGATTGAGAGAGTTAAAGAGGATCTATTTATCCCTATACAAGTGCATGACCTTGGTAAAACCAAGTATGCTAAAATAAATTTAAAACAGGAAGCTAGCTATATAAGCGAAGGTTTATTAGCGCAAATAGCTGAACCTAAAGTGATTAAATATCTTTCTCCCCAAGACCACTGTGTCAACGGCCTGGATGACAGGTCTGAAAGCTATAACATCACAGCTAAGTGCTTATTATCTATCTCTATTGGTAATAAGTCAGTGAAGCACCTGTTTTTAGTTTTAAATACTCCCCATAATCAAATATACATTGGCAATGATATCTTACATAGATATGCCATACAAATAGATTTGATTAATTCTTGCCTCTGGAGCAGGTTAAAGGGGGACCCTGAAGTATTTCAGGATGAAAATGCAGCCCTGAAATCAAACCAGCAATTGCCATATGCTGTGAATATGCAGGTATCTAGCGATGTTATAATTCCTGCTGGGGCTGATAAATTTCTTTTACCCTTACAGGTAAAGAGAGGTCAGAAATTAAAAACTTCTGAAACACTGATTTGCCTCTCCCATAGAATACAAAATCTGGGTGTCTCAGTAACCTACACTCCTATGGTGAATATTGGAACTGTTCCAATAAATATTATTGTGCATAACATGACCCCACAGGATATAACATTATCCAAGGGAACTACCATAGGATATGCACTGGAATCAAGTTATTACACTTTTGGATTCCAGAATAATGTAATTGGGCTAATACCTGAAGGATACCTAACTGAAGAACAATTAATAGAACAATCCTTTGCATCTATGCCAGAGGGTCTATTTAATATTCAGTCTATTTATCCCTTCAGCTCAGAGGAAGGCATCTGTAAAATTGAAGAAGCCTCTCTAGTGTTTGATCAGCCAATCCAACAGCAAGATTAGCCCAATACCCAGAGTCATGGGAGCAATGTAAATTATAATCAAGGGGATCTCACCTCTAGACTGGAAGAAGCCTATGAAATAGGACAGCCTGAAATCTTTCCAGGATTTCAGCAAATAGTCGAAGAGCAAATATCCTTAGCCAATGGCTGTTCTAGCGGTGATGAACGCCAACAGCTGCAAGAACTCCTGATGGAGTACAAGGATATTTTCGCTAAGGATTCTTATGACTGTGGTACCACAGACTTACACATTGCAAGAATACAAACAGATCCTAATGCGCCGCCTGTATTTGTCAAACAATACAGACTTCCCTTAGCCTCATATGATTCTCTTGCAGAGATCATAAGGAATTTGGAAGAAAGAGGTATTATCAGACAGGTGCACAGCTCTTATAATAATCCTATTCTAGGTGTCCTTAAGCCCAATGGACAATGGCGTTTGTGTGCTGACTTAAGACAGCTAAACAAACGAGTATACATGTCTGGCTGGCCTGTACCATACATTGACCAGTGTCTAGCACAAATGCAGGGATCCAAAATATTCACTGCCATTGATTGTGCACAGGGATATTGGACCATAAAGGTACATGAAGAGGACCAATATAAGCTAGCATTCTCCTTCCAAAAGATTCAGTATGCATTCCAGAGACTTCCATTTGGATACATAAATTCTGGACATGAATTTGCTGTATTCATGCATAAGGCTATGCCTGACGCACTGGAAAGGGGGACCTTATCTTATGTTGATGATGTTTTAATCAAAAGCACAGACTTTGAAAAACACATCACAGAACTTAAACACGTCCTCAGCCAACTTAAAAGGGCAGGTGTCAAATTATCCCTGCAAAAAGCTCAATGGTGCCGCACTCGTGTAAACTTCTTGGGACATGAAGTTACCTCTGAAGGATTAAATCCCCAAAAGAAAAAGGTGGAAGCTATAGTGAATTCTAAAAACCCAACTAACTTAAAGGAATTGAGATCATTCCTGGGTATGACAAATTATTCTCGCAAATTCATTGATAATTATGCGGAATTAGCTAAACCACTACTACTTCTTCTAAAGAAAGATGTGAAATGGCACTGGAGTGAGTCTCAAGAGACAGCCATCAGAGAGCTGAAGAGAAAACTCACTCAAGCACCTTGCTTAGCGTACCCTGAAGGTGGTAAACCTTTCTTCTTAGAGACAGGTTACACAGATATAAGCATGAGTGCTGTGTTATACCAAAAGCATGATAATTTGAACAAAGCCATTGCTTATGCGAGCAAAAATCTATCCCCAGTAGAAATAAAATTTAGCGATTGTGAAAAAGCCCTCTTATCTACTGTATGGGCTCTACAAAATTTCCGCAGCTATATACAGGGCGAGAAAATTATTGTAGAAACGGCCCACCAGCCTTTGCTATATTTGCAAAGTGAGAGAATAAGAGATGGGAATCTGTCTAATAGCCGCATAACAGCGTGGACTCTTTCCTTACAAGGCTGGCCCTTAGAAATTCGCTACAAACAGAATAAAAAGAATCCAGTCGCACAAGGGCTTGCTGAGCTCCACGACTGTACTGCTAGAGATCCTGGGGAAGAATTATCAGAAGATGATTTTCTGGAGGAACAATTGCTTTCCCCATATAAACTATACAATGAGGACCATTGTCAAACATTACCTTGGGTGTATGTTGATGGTTGTTCTTACCACGCCACTATTGATAGTGAGCGCAGATTAGTCGCTGGCATTGGTATAACTTGGACAAATGGAGTCTCAAATATATCTGTAGGTTTCAACATTGGGCCAAGATCCAGTCAAGTTGCAGAACTAACTGCTGTTTTCAAAACCATTGAAATGGCTATTGAACATGGTATTCATGAATTTGTGATCATAACTGACTCAAATTATGTGCGTGACAGTTTTGTTGAATACCTGCCAACTTGGAAAAGAAATGGCATGCAGAAAAGCAATAACAAACCAGTCAAGCATGGCAAGTTGTTCTGCGAGATTGATAATCTGGTAGT
Source organism: Bombina bombina (assembly GCF_027579735.1). NCBI lineage: Eukaryota > Metazoa > Chordata > Amphibia > Anura > Bombinatoridae > Bombina > Bombina bombina. Next base: position 118,308,369 of record NC_069507.1, read on the forward strand.
ATCCAATGATTTAACCATACACTGGAAAAAGACCAAGGGTCATTCCAGAGTTCTAGGTCCTGATAAGGAAGGCAATGACCTTGCGGATTCATTAGCCAAACAAGGAGCCATAACTGGAGAACTCCTTAATATTGACCACTTAATGGATGCAATTCAGGTAGAAGCCATTACCAGAAACCAGGCAAAACAACAGAGTGAGCCTAACTTGGTACAATGGAGTCAGGATTCTCCTAGTGAGGACCTGATCACTAGTCAAAAAGAAGACCCCATTGTAGGCATCTTCTATAAACACATAGAAGATCCTGAAAGCAACCCCATCTCAAAAGATGATTGTATTGGCAAAGAAGATCTGAGAATCTTAATAAAATCTAAATCACAATTCAAATTACAGGATGGTTTGTTAATTAGAACCTCCAAAACTGGCATCCAGCAGTGGGTAGTACCCACCAAGTTCAGAGGTCTAATGCTTCAACATGCCCATGATGCTCCCACATCTGGTCATCGTGGTGCCAAACTCACGTATGAAATATTACGTGATTATGCTTTTTGGCCACACATGTTGAAAGATGTTCAAACCTACTGTCAAGGGTGTTTAATCTGCCCACAGTTCCAACCCACTGCACCAACACATAGAGCGCCATTGCAGAAAAGGGGGATGGTAATGCCATGGTCAGATATACAAATTGATTTTATTGGTCCGGTAACAAGGTCATCAAGAGGTAACAAGTACATGTTAACAGTGACATGCCTGTTCACTAAATGGGTAGAGTGCATTAGTGCACCTAACAATAGTGCTGAAACATGTGCAGCATTGCTCATCAACCATATATTTTCCAGATTTGGTCTGCCCCAAAGAATCGAGTCAGATCGGGGGACCCACTTCACTAGCGAAGTGATGACAAAAATGTGGAAAATACTAGGGGTTAAAAGAAAGCTCCATATTGCTTATAGAGCTGCCTCAAGTGGTGGTGTAGAGCGTTACAACCAGTCCATTGTTAAAATCCTCAAAAAGTTTGTGAGTGAGACAGGTAAAGACTGGGATGTAAAACTACCTCTAGTCTTAATGGCATTAAGAGCAACTCCAAGTAGTGCTACCAAGATGTCACCTTTTGAACTGATGACTGGTAGAAGAATGGTTCTACCTCAGCATCTGCTGTACCGTACATCAGACCAAAATTTGATAAACGCTGCCAATACACATCAATATGTGGAAAACCTAAGGAGACACCTGCAACATGCCTTTGCATTTGCTCAAAGGAATTTAGAAAGAGCCGCAACTGCCACTAAAACCTATTATGATCTCAAAACATCCAAAAAGGAATATGAAATAAATGATAAAGTTTATCTTTATAACTTTGGAAGAGATCAGGTTAGGGAGAAGAAATTTCTTCCCTCATGGAAAGGTCCTTTTGTCATTACTGACAAAATATCTCCAGTGGCCTATAAAATACGGATCCCCAAAAATGAAGGTTTCATAGATAAATGGGTCCATATCAATCAATTGCGAGCGTGTCATCCCAGATCCCAACTACAAGTCATAGAGGGAGAATGAAGTGTCATATCCCCAAATGAACTAAAGACATACTGTAGTTTAAAGGTGCCCAACTGATAAACATGAAGGCTCAAAATAACAAACTTTCTACATAAGAGACTGTCTAGGAGATATACGGTTGATCCTCATCAAATACCACTGACTTTAAGCCAATTCAAATACATGTGTCCTACATCTATTTGAAGTTGGAAGGGGGATTTATGTCAGAGTATATGAATATTATGATGAATATTACATATGTGTACATATATATATATATATATATATATATATATATATATATATATATATGTATATTTTATACACTGTATATGTTAGATGAGAACTCAGGATTAATTAAACATGAGTTTGTTGAACACAGCTTCTAATACACGTCTATCAGGATCGACGATCAGTAGAGCCTTTTTGAAGCACGGCCCCTGTAGTGTAAAATCGAGGGCCCACGATCCGGGAATGGATCTAGTGGGGGGCAGACTTTCTCTCTTCGCCCAGGCTTGGGCAAGAGATGTCCAGGATCCCTGGGCGTTAGAGATCATATCTCAGGGATACCTTCTAGACTTCAAATTCTCTCCCCCAAGAGGGAGATTTAATCTGTCAAGGTTGTCAACAAACCAAATAAAGAAAGAGGCGTTTCTACGCTGCGTACAAGATCTTTTACTAATGGGAGTGATCCATCCGGTTCCGCGGTCGGAACAAGGACAAGGGTTTTACTCAAATCTGTTTGTGGTTCCCAAAAAAGAGGGAACTTTCAGGCCAATCTTGGATTTAAAGATCCTAAACAAATTCCTAAGAGTTTCATCGTTCAAAATGGAAACTATTCGGACAATTTTACCCATGATCCAAAAGGGTCAGTACATGACCACAGTGGATTTAAAGGATGCTTACCTTCACATACCGATTAACAAAGATCATTACCGGTATCTAAGGTTTGCCTTTCTAGACAGGCATTACCAGTTTGTAGCTCTTCCATTCGGATTGGCTACGGCTCCGAGAATCTTCACAAAGGTTCTGGGTGCTCTTCTGGCGGTACTAAGACCGCGAGGAATTGCGGTAGCTCCGTACCTAGACGACATTCTGATACAAGCTTCAAGCTTTCAAACTGCCAAGTCTCATACAGAGTTAGTACTGGCATTTCTAAGGTCGCATTGTCAGAGTATATGAATATTATGATGAATATTACATATGTGTACATATATATATATATATATATATATATATATATATATATATATATATATGTATATTTTATACACTGTATATGTTAGATGAGAACTCAGGATTAATTAAACATGAGTTTGTTGAACACAGCTTCTAATACACGTCTATCAGGATTGACGATCAGTAGAGCCTTTTTGAAGCACGGCCCCTGTAGTGTAAAACACACAAACATTTCTTTTCTAAAGGAAATAGCTCAGTGACCCTATTCATTTGACTATATATGCAGATTTTTATAACCTCAGAACATTTGGTGAGGTGAGAAAAGAATGTGTTCAAGGACCCCTTTGGAATTTGACACGTGTGATACAACAGTTCTATCTCACTGAATCTCTATTTGAAGACTTACTGCAAAAACCCCTCTTGGGGGAAGGTGACACAAATAAAATCAAATACACATCTGCACTGCTGGCTAAACAGGAAATATGCTGTTTTAAAGACTCTTACAACTCCTCATGGATTGACCCCATGTGGTGAGTATGAGACAAAAAGTCTGGCAACTGAAGTTACTGAAAAGTTAGAATGTTAGGATAATACAGTGAAGGCCCATGACTTACATTATGATTTCAAAACAACTATATATATTTTAATGGATATGAGATGTATATTTATGTGATATCAAACATTAACATCTAAATATATATATATGGAAAGTAAAAGATTGAATGATATATATATATATATATATATATATATATATATATATATATATATATATATATATTTTGAAGGCATGAATATCTTAGCCTCTGTGTGTTTAAGAACATGAATAGATGTTTATGGACCTGAAGAGAAGTGATTATTAACATTTATTTTTATTTCAGATCGACATAAACAGGATTTATGTATTCAGGAAGAAATACACAGAAATGTCACATACTATATCTGGGTGGATGCAAATATCAGGAGTTTTAAATACTACCAATCTGGAGATATAAAAATAAGCTGTTATTTGCAAAGAAATGCCAGAATACTGATAAAATTATAATGCATTTTAAGCTAATAATTAGCAGTGTTAAATTACCTTAATATAATAAAATGTTAATAATATAACATATTTGGTATCAGAATAATCAGAAAAAATAACCTAATATTAACCATCTGTAATTGGGGTTATATATGATTAATGCAGAGAGTGTGATCTGATTAAATAACCATTTTATAAAAAAAAAATTAACTTGCTTAAAAATGTTAGAGATGGTCTTGTTGTATTTGTTTGTTTATACGTCTGCTGCCACCTGGTGTTATGTTGCGAGAACTACAGCCAGAAGGTTCTCTCTGGCTGTTAAAAATGAAATTTCCAAGGGCCAATCCGATTTAGACTTCCCAGATAACCAATGGGAAGGTCAGCTCCCGCAGGGCCACCCACAATTTACCAGTGATGGGAAAACCAAATAAAAAGTGAATGCAATGGAGAGAAAGAGAGATTTTTGCTGACTTGAATGATACATTGCTGGGCGTCCAAAATACACTCATTCTAAACAAGCTAATCTACCTTCTTCTCATTGATTGCGATATACACTTATTGGTGATCTGAGGTAAAATAATTCCTACCAAGGAATAATCGGATATCGACTGCTTTTTACTTTGGTAACGTATTCAAGGTTTTGTAAGATAAGTTATATGCATAGTTAATTTGTATTTAATAGATTTAAAGAAACAGTGTGTTTTAGTTAGCATTTCACAGCCTATATATATATTGTTTAAATCTGTGTCTGATTGGCTAAGTAACTCATCTATACAAGTTCTGATATTGTCAGTTAATTTTGTATTAGGATAAATTGCAATTAAATAGCAGAATATATATTATCCTATTGTTTTATAAACACTGTTTAGAATTGTATTGCTTGGATGTTAAAGGTTTTTAGTCCCATTGTGTTAAATAAATAAAAGGCTGAATTGTGAAGGTATATTTTTCTGGGTTTTGTAAGAAGGATAGCATATCTTAAGAGTTGGTTTTAACACATATAAACTTTTATTTAGTTTCCTTTTACTGCAAATATAGTTCAATATGTTTATGGATATTAACTAAATAAAAGAATTCAGATATTTATATTAATTGTATGGTCTAGTAGGTGCATGGTTGATAAGGGTTTCTATTTTATTTTATTGTGTTTGCAACCCTGCCATAAACTTATATATTATTTGGATAGCACTACTAAGATTTTCATAAATATACTGACAGCATGGATGGAAGGTGAACGAAAAGAAGATTTCTCTCTTTCCACTCTCAAGAGTTCCCTTCTTGGGGACTCTTATAGATTCTGTAGAAATGAAGATTTACCTGACAGAAGACAGGTTAACAAAGCTTCAAAATGCATGCCGTGTCCTTCATTCCATTCAACACCCGTCAGTAGCTCAATGCATGGAGGTGATCGGCTTAATGGTAGCAGCAATGGACATAGTACCCTTTGCACGTCTACATCTCAGACCGCTGCAATTGTGCATGCTAAGTCAGTGGAATGGGGATTACTCAGACTTGTCCCCTACTCTGAATCTGGATCAAGAGACCAGAAATTCTCTTCTATGGTGGCTTTCTCGGCCACATCTGTCCAGGGGGATGCCATTCAGCAGGCCGGACTGGACAATTGTAACAGACGCCAGCCTACTAGGTTGGGGCGCTGTCTGGAATTCTCTGAAGGCTCAGGGACAATGGAATCAGGAGGAGAGTCTCCTACCAATAAACATTCTGGAATTTTGAGCAGTTCTCAATGCCCTTCTGGCTTGGCCCCAGTTAACAACTCGGGGGTTCATCAGGTTTCAGTCGGACAACATCACGACTGTAGCTTACATCAACCATCAGGGAGGGACAAGAAGCTCCCTAGCAATGATGGAAGTATCAAAGATAATTCGCTGGGCAGAGTCTCACTCTTGCCACCTGTCAGCAATCCACATCCCGGGAGTGGAGAACTGGGAGGCGGATTTCTTAAGTCGTCAGACTTTTCATCCGGGGGAGTGGGAACTTCATCCGGAGGTCTTTGCCCAAATACTTCGACGTTGGGGCAAACCAGAGATAGATCTCATGGCGTCTCGACAGAACGCCAAGCTTCCTCGTTACGGGTCCAGATCCAGGGATCCGGGAGCGGTTCTGATAGATGCTTTGACAGCACCTTGGACCTTCGGGATGGCTTATGTGTTTCCACCCTTCCCGATGCTTCCTCGATTGATTGCCAGAATCAAACAGGAGAGAGCATCAGTGATTCTAATAGCACCTGCATGGCCACGCAGGACTTGGTATGCAGATCTAGTGGACATGTCATCCTGTCCACCTTGGTCGCTACCTCTGAAACAGGACCTTCTGATCCAGGGTCCCTTCAAACATCAAAATCTAATTTCTCTGAAGCTGACTGCTTGGAAATTGAACGCTTGATTTTATCAAAACGTGGTTTTTCTGAGTCAGTTATTGATACCTTAATACAGGCTAGGAAGCCTGTTACCAGAAAGATTTACCATAAGATATGGCGCAAATACTTATATTGGTGCGAATCCAAGAGTTACTCATGGAGTAAGGTTAGGATTCCGAGGATATTGTCTTTTCTACAAGAAGGTTTAGAAAAGGGTTTATCCGCTAGTTCCTTAAAGGGACAGATTTCAGCTCTGTCCATTCTTTTACACAAACGTCTGTCAGAAGTTCCGGACGTTCAAGCTTTTTGTCAGGCTTTAGCTAGGATCAAGCCTGTGTTTAAAACTGTTGCTCCACCATGGAGTTTGAACTTAGTTCTTAATGTTTTACAGGGGGTTCCGTTTGAACCCCTTCATTCCATTGATATCAAGTTGTTATCTTGGAAAGTTCTGTTTTTAATGGCGATTTCCTCGGCTCGAAGAGTCTCTGAGTTATCTGCCTTACATTGTGATTCTCCTTATCTGATATTTCATTCAGACAAGGTAGTTCTGCGTACTAAACCTGGGTTCCTACCTAAGGTGGTCACTAACAGGAATATCAATCAAGAGATTGTGGTTCCATCTTTGTGTCCTAATCCTTCTTCGAAAAAGGAACGTCTGCTACACAATCTAGATGTAGTCCGTGCCCTGAAATTTTATCTACAGGCAACTAAGGATTTTCGACAAACGTCTTCCCTGTTTGTCGTTTATTCTGGTCAGAGGAGAGGTCAAAAAGCTTCGGCTACCTCTCTCTCCTTTTGGCTTCGTAGCATAATACGGTTAGCCTATGAGACTGCTGGACAGCAGCCTCCTGAAAGAATTACAGCACATTCTACTAGAGCTGTGGCTTCCACTTGGGCCTTTAAGAATGAGGCTTCTGTTGAACAGATTTGCAAGGCTGCAACTTGGTCTTCTCTTCATACTTTTTCCAAATTTTACAAATTTGACACTTTTGCTTCTTCGGAGGCTGTTTTTGGGAGAAAGGTTCTTCAGGCAGTGGTTCCTTCCGTATAAAGAGCCTGCCTGTCCCTCCCGTCATCCGTGTACTTTAGCTTTGGTATTGGTATCCCATAAGTAATGGATGATCCGTGGACTGGATACACTTAACAAGAGAAAACATAATTTATGCTTACCTGATAAATTTATTTCTCTTGTAGTGTATCCAGTCCACGGCCCGCCCTGTCACTTTAAGGCAGGTAATTTTTCCATTAAACTACAGTCACCACTGCACCCTATGGTTTTCCTTTCTCTGCATGTTTTCGGTCGAATGACTGGTAATGGCAGTTAGGGGAGGAGCTATATAGCAGCTCTGCTGGGTGAATCCTCTTGCACTTCCTGTTGGGGAGGAGTTAATATCCCATAAGTAATGGATGATCCGTGGACTGGATACACTACAAGAGAAATAAATTTATCAGATAAGCATAAATTATGTTTTTTGGTTGGACAGTTTAGCACAGCAGTTGTCTTCAGATTCTGAATTATCTAACATTTTTTTACTTCAACATGCAAATCATTTTATTTGTGATGCTATATTTGATGTTAAGAAGATCAATGTCAAATCCATGTCTTTAGCCATTCTAACTAGAAGAGCTTTATGGCTTAAATCTTGGAATGCTGACATGGTGTATAAAAATATATTATCTCTCTCTTTTCAAGGTAAAAATCTTTTTGGTTCACAACTGGATTCTATTATCTCCACTGTTACTGGGGGTAAGGGAGTTTTTCTGGCCCATAACAAGAAATCTAAGGGTAAATATAAAGCTCCCAATCGTTTTCGTACCTTTCGTCAGAATAGAGAACAGAAAACTACTCCTTCCCCTAAGGCCTCTGGCTCTAATTGGAGACCATCTCTGAACTGGAATAAAGCGAAGCCTAATAAGAAACCAAATCCTGTCCCTAAACCTATAGGTATGGCCTTCAAGCCAGTTCTTCTGGTAGGGGGCAGACTAAAACTATTTCAAATAGTTTGGACAGACTGTCTAAAATCAGTGGATTCAGAATATAATTTCTTAGGGGTGTCGAATAGGATTCAAAATAAGACTTTCTTTGGGAAGATTATTTTTTACCCATGTAACAGAAAACCCAGTAAAAGCTCATGTTTCTGAAATGTGTTTCAGATCTAGAACTTTCAGGTGTAATTTTTCCCAGTTCCACAGCAGAAACAAGGATTGGGGTTTTTATTCAAATCTATTCATTGTACCTATGAAGCAAAATTCTTTCAGACCTATTTTGTATCTGAAAACTTTAAATGGTTTTGTAAGAGTCCCAACTTTTAAGATGGTGACTATAAGGATATTCTGCCTTTTGTTCAGCAAGGTCACTTCATGTCCACAATAGACTTACAGGACGCTTACCTTCACAATCTGATTCATCCAGATCACTATTGTTTTCTGAGATTCTCTTTTCTAAATAAGCATTACTAATTTGTCGCTCTTCTGTTTGGCCTTGCAACAGCACCAAGAATATTCTTAATAGTTTTAGGTGCCCTTCTATCTGTAATCAGAGAGCAGGGTATTGCGGTGTTTCCTTATTTGGACTATATCTTGGTACTAGCTCAATAAATTTCCAGATAGATTCATTGTCCATGATCTCTAAAAGAAAAGAGACATTTGAAATTGGTTTCAGCTTATCTAAACCTTCAGTCTCTTATCAATCGCTTCAGTGGCTATGTGCATGGAAGTTTTAGGTCTCATGATTGCAGCATTGGACGTGATCCTTTTTGCTTGTTTTCATGAGACCTCTACAGTTTTGCATGTGGCACTAATGGTGCAGGGATTATACTCAGTTATCAAAACTGATATACTTAAATCCCAACTCTCCACTCTCTCTGACTTGGTGGTAATACCATCACCTTATTTTTTAAGAGGCCTCCTTTGTTTGTCCTACCTGAACTGTGATCACAACAGATGCACGTCTCTCATGTTGGGGAGCTGTTTGGGGGTCTCTGACAGCACAAGGAGTTTGGATTGTTCGAGAGGTGAGGTTACCAATCTAGATCTTAGAACTCTGTGCTATTTTCAGAGCTCTTCAGGCTTGGCCTTTATTAAAGAGAGAATCGTATATTCAGTTTGAAACCGACAATGTCACAACAATGGCATATGTCAATCATCAAGGGGGAACTCACAGTCCCCTAGCAATAAAAGAAGTATCTCTAATACTTTCTTGGGCAGAATCCAATTCTTGTGTACTCCCTGCAATTCATATACCAGGTGTAGACAATTTGGAAGTGGATTATCTCAGCCATCAGATTCTACATCCGAGGAGTAGTCTCTCCATCCAGATGTGTTCTATCAGATTGTGCAGATGTGGGGTCCTCCAGACATAGATCTGATGGCCTCTCGTCTATACAAGAAACTTCCCAGATACCTCTCTAGGTCCAGGGATCCTCAGGCGGAAATGATGTATGCTTTAGCAGTTCCATGGTTTTCACCTCTGGGAGTGATCTCAAAGATCATAATGGAGCAATCTTATGTGTTTCTGATAGCACCAGCATGGCCTCACAGGTTCTGGTATGCGGACCTTGTCCAAATGTCCAGTTGCCAGCCTTGGTCACTTTCTATAAGACCAGACCTTCTGTCTCAAGGCCCAGTTTTCCATCAGCTAGCTGCCGCCTAGCTCCTTTACAATCCATAATGAATGCCTCTGCCAGGCTCATCTTCCTTGCACATTTATCTTAATCTGCCACACCTCTTTGCCAATCCCTTCACTGGCTTCCTCTTGCCTCCAGGATTAAACACACAATTCTCACTCTGACACACAAAGCATTCAATTGCACTGCTCCCCACTACATCTCAGACCTTGTCTCCAGATACTCTCCCTCCCGTCCCCTTCACTCCAAACATGATCTCCTCCTCTCCTCCTCTCTTGTTACCTCCTCACATTCCCGTCTTCAAGATTTCTCCAGATTGGCACCCATCTTATGGAACTCTTTGCCTCGCTCCACAAGAATCTCCCCTAGTTTTAAAAGCTTCAAGTGCTCCCTGAAGACTCTACTATTCAGGGACGCTTACAACCTACACTAACCTTCCTATCTCCACTGCTATCCCCTAAAACCCCATAGCATGTAAGCCTATGAGCCCAGCTGTTTGTAGTTCATCTTCATAGCTGAAAATGTTAGCTCATGGATAAATAACTGGGTAAAAGATAGGGAGCAATGAGTAGTAGTAAATGGATCATACTCAGATTGGACAAAGGTAATCAGTGGCGTCCCCCATGGATCAGTACTGGGCCCTGTTCTTTTTAATATTTTTATAAATGACTTGGAGCAAGGATTAAATAGCGACATCTCTATTTTTGCAGATGATACTAAGTTAAGTAAGGTCATTAGGTCAGAGCAGGACGAACTCTCTTTACAAAGGGATTTGCTAAAATTAGAACTATGGGCAAGTGAATGGAAAATGAGATTTAATATGGAAAAATGCAAGGTTCTACATTTTGGAAGTAAAAATAAGCAGGCTACATATTTTTTAAATGGGACAAGACTTAGCCAAACACAGGAGGAAAGGGATTTGGGAGTAGTAATAGATAACAAGCTAAAGATGGGTGCACAATGCAGGGCAGCGGCTTCAAAGGCTAATAAGATACTAGCATGTATTAAAAGAGGCATTGATTCAAGGGAGGAAAGCATAATTCTGTCATTATATAAAGCCCTGGTAAGACCTCACCTTGAGTTTGGAGTGCAGTTCTGGGGACCGATTGCTAAAAAAGATATTGCAGAACTAGAAAAAGTTCAGAGAAGGGCCACAAAGCTAATAAGGGGATTGGAGAAATTAACCTATGAGGAGAGGCTAGCCAAACTGGGTCTGTTTTCTTTAGAAAAAAGGCGCTTGAGAGGTGACATGATTACTTTATATAAATATATTCAAGGCCCATATACAGAGATGGCAGAAGCTCTGTTTATTCCAAGAAAATTGTTTCTGACAAGAGGTCATAATTTAAGGTTGGAGGAAAGGAGATTTAATCTCCTGCAACGGAAACGTTTTTTCACTGTAAGAGTAATAAAATTGTGGAACTCATTACCAAAGGAGGTAGTGAATGCCAATACCATAGATACATTTAAAAATAGTCTGTATACATTTCTGTATATAAACAAAATTAATGAATATGATTGCTAGTATTAAATGGGTCACATTTTAATGGGGTTATTTAAGCTTAACTGGAGCTTTTTGCAAGTATTTTAGATTTGTATAGGTTGAACTCAATGGACTTCAGTCTTTTTTCAACCTTATCTACTATGTTACTATGTATGTTACTATAAGAGCCGACTACAACAGTGCAACTCTCGGCAGGACCCTCTCTCCCCATGTGATACCTATAATTGTTTTTATATACCACCTATGTTCATAGCGCTACGGAACCTGTTGGCACTCTACAAATACCTGATAATAATAATAATCAGGGTCTCAAATCTCTTAATTTGAAGGCATGGAAATTGAACTCTTAGTTCTTAGTCATAGACGTTTCTCTGACTCAGTAATTAACACTATGATACAGGCTTGTAAGTCTGTTTCAAGTAAGATTTATCATAGGGTTTGGAAAACTTATATTTATTGGTGTTCCACTCATGATTATTCTTGGCATTTATTTACAATTCCTAGGATTTTACAGTTTCTTCAGGATGGTTTGGATAATTGTTTGTCTGCTAATACTTTAAATAAGACAGAAAGAGCAGAGATTTGTCCTTTCAAAGTTAAAGCAAACTTTGGTGAATGAAAGCCCGTTTTTAAAAATACTATTAAAAACTGGGGCACTTTCATTCATCAAAGTTTACAAAGCAACCGTTTTGTTAAAAAAATTACCTTTTTCTATTACAAAGATATGACGAGTCCACGAATTTCATCCTTACTTGTGGGATATTAACCTCCTGCTAACAGGAAGTGGCAAAGAGCACCAAAGCAGAACTGTATATATAGCCCCTCCCCTTCCCCTCCACCCCTAGTCATTCTCTTTGCCTGTGTTATACTAGGAAGACATGGTAAAGTGAGGTGTTAGTTTTAGTTTCTTCAATCAAGAAGTTTTTTATTTTAAATGGTACCGGTGCGTACTATTTTCCTCAGGGGGATATGAAAAAGATTTCTGCCCTGAGGTTTGATGATCTTAGCATTTGTAACTAAGATCCACGCTGGTTCCCACAAGACTTCTGAAGGTAACCATGAGACATCTTCAGTGTGGAGACCGGTTTCATGCTACAAGCATTATTAAGGTATGTGCAGCCTATTTTTCTGAGGAGACTTGGTGTATCAGAACTGACTGGCATTATTTCCCTGTATGGGAATGGGGTAAGCAGTAAAACCTATTTTAATAAGAGGGGTGTTACTGGAGTCCCTATTTTATATTTATCATTAGCTGATATTTGGGCATTATGTGACATGGGAGACAATATAAAAAACGATGTTTTATGTTTTTTATTTTTGGCACTTAAAACTTATTGGTTTTATGCTTGAGGGTTATATTGTGTGTATTTTTACTTTAGTGAAAAACTGCATTTCCATGTGGTTTTGTTTGGGCCTACTCTGACTTTTGACCTTAAGGGGCGGAGCCTATTTTGGTGCAATTTCTTCAGGCTTAGCAGCAGCAAACAGTAACTCGGTGGCTCCTGGACTGTGTAGCTGGTCTGAAGGGTTGGAAACTTGATTTGAAGTACCCTGGGGGCAGGTAGGCGCCACAGCAGAGCTGTGGCGAGGTGCAGAGTGTATTTTTATCTATCTTTTGACTACATGTTGATATAAGTACTTCTAAAGCCTTATTTCTGCCCTTGCTTCTGGGTACAGTAATTTTTGTATTAACCAACAATATTAAGTTAAATTTTTTAATAATTTAACGTTTTTTGTGCATTTTGGAAAAATTGTTCACTTTTTCTTTTCTTAAAGGCACAGTACACGTTTTTCCTAATGTTTATTTTATGCTATAAATAAGTGTTTAAACTACGTTTGTGGTATTACTAGTCTGTTCAACATGTCTGACATTGAGGTTTCTCATTGTTCTATGTGTTTAGAAGCTATTGTGCAACCCCCTCTAACATTGTGTAACTTTTGTACTGAAAGGGCTTTACAATGTAAAAAGCATATTTTAAATAAAGTAAGTTTATAAGTAGGGATGATTCTCAGTCTGAAGAGAATCAGGATATGCCATCCAATTCTCCCCAAGTGTCACAACCTTTTATGTCCACACAAGCGACGCCTAGTACTTCTAGTGCGTCTAATTCCTTTACTCTGCAGGAGATGGCTGCAGTTATGTCAACTACCCTTACAGAGGTATTGTCTAAATTACCAGTGTTGCAGGGTAAACGCAGTAGGTCAAGTATTAATGTAAATACTGAATCCTCTGATGCTTTATTAGCTATTTCCGATGTTCCCTCACAGTGCTCTGAGTTGGGGATCAGGGAATTACTTACTGTCTGAGGGTGAAATTTCTGATTCAGGGAATGTTTTGCCTCAGACAGATTCGGATGCTATGTCATTTAAATTTAAGCTTGAACACCTCCGCCTGTTGCTTAGGGAGGTTTTAGCGACTCTGGATGATTGTGATCCTATTGTGATTCCTCCAGAGAAATTGTGTAAAATGGATAAAAATTTGGAAGTTCCTATTTACACTGATGTTTTTCCGGTTCCTAAGAGAATTTCGGAAATTATTAGTAAGGAATGGGATAGACCAGGTATACCGTTTTCTCCCTCTCCTAATTTTAAGAAAATGTTTCCTATATCAGATACCATTTGGGACTCATGGCAAATGGTCCCTAAGGTAGAGGGAGCTATATCTTCCCTAGCTAAACGTACTACTATACCCATTGAGTGCTTTCAAGGATCCTATGGATAAGAAAACTAGAGGGTCTACTAAAGAAATTATTTGTTAATCAGGGATTTCTCTTACAACCTACGGCTTGCATTGTTCCAGTAACTACTGCAGCAGCTTTTTGGTTTGAGTCTCTAGAAGAGTCTCTTAAGGTTGAGACTCCATTAGATGACATTCTAGATAGAATTAAGGCTCTTAAGCTAGATAATTCTTTTATTACTGATACCGCTTTTCAAATTGCTAAATTAGTGGCAAAAAATGCAGGATTTGCTATTTTAGCACGTAGAGCATTGTGGCTCAAATCTTGGTCTGCTGATGTGTCATCAAAACATAAGCTTTTACCTATTCCCTTTAAAGGTAAGACCCTTTTTGGGCCAGAATTGAAGGAGATCATTTCTGATATTACAGGAGGTAAGGGCCATGCCCTACCTCAGGATAGGTCGGTTAAAATGAGGGGTAAACAGAATAATTTTTGTTTCTTTCGGGAACTTTAAAGGAGGACCCCACGCTTCTTCCACAAAGCAGCATGAAGGGGTGGCCCCCAATCCGGGACCAGATCTAGTAGGGGGCAGACTTTCTTTCTTTGCTCAGGCTTGGGCAAGAGATGTTCAGGATTCCTGGGCACTAGAAATAGTGACCCACGGTTATCAATTGGAATTCAATGATTTTCTCCCAAGAGGGAGATTTCATCTTTCAAAATTATCTGCAAACCAGATAAAGAGAGAGGCATTCTTACGCTGTGTAAAATACCTTTTTACTATGGGAGTAATCTGTCATGTTTCAAAATTGGAACAGGGACAGGGGTTTTACTCAAACCTTTTTGTGGTCCCCAGAAAAGAGGGAACGTTCAGACCCATTTTGGACCTCAAGTGTCTAAACAAATTTCTATGAGTTCCATCATTTAAGATTTTGCCAATGATCCATGAGGGTCAATATATGACTACCGTGGATTTAAAGGATGCTTACCTTCATATTCCAATCCACAAAGATCATCATCGGTTTCTAAGGTTTGCCTTCCTGGACAAACATTATCAGTTTGTGGCTCTTCCTTTCGGGTTGGCCACAGCACCCAGAATCTTCACAAAGGTTCTAGGGTCTCTTTTCGAGGTTCTCAGACCGCAAGGGATAACGGTGGTGCCTTATCTGGATGATATTCTGATTCAGGCGTCAACATATCATCTGACAAAATCTCACACGGACACAGTGTTGTCTTTTCTGAGAACTCACGGATGGAAGGTAAACATAGAGAAGAGTTCACTTGTTCCACAGACAAGGGTTCCTTTCTTGGGAACTCTAATAGACTCGGTAGCCATGAAAGTATTTCTGACGGAGGTCAGAAAATCAAAGATTTTGAATGCTTGCCGAGCACTTCTGTCCATTCATTGGCCATCATTGGCTCAGTGTATGGAGGTAATCGGATTAATGGTAGCGGCAATGGACATTGTTCCGTTTGCTCGCTTTCATCTCAGACCACTGCAACTGTGCATGCTCGGTCAGTGGAATAGGGATTATGCGGATTTATCTCCAAAGATAATTCTTGATCAAGAGACCAGAAACTCTTTTCTTTGGTGGTTGTCGCCAGATCATCTGTCCTAGGGGACTTGTTTCCGCAGACCCTTGTGGGTGATAGTGACAACAGATGCCAGCCTTCTGGGCTGGGGTGCAGTTTGGAACTCCCTGAAGGCTCAGGGTGTTTGGACTCAGGTGGAGTCTCTACTTCCAATCAATATTATGGAACTGAGAGCAATATTCAATGCACTTCAGGCATGGCCTCAGTTGGCTTTGGCCAAATTCATCAGATTCCAGTCGGACAACATAACAACTGTGGCATATGTCAATCATCGGGGGGAACAAGGAGTTCCTTAGCAATGATAGAAGTATCCAAGATAATCAGTTGGGCAGAGGCCCACTCTTGTCATCTGTAAGCGATCTACATCCCAGGGGTAGAGAACTGGGAAGCAGATTTTCTAAGTCGACAGACTTTTCATCCGGGGTAGTGGGAACTTCACCTGGAGGTATTTGCCTCATTGATTCTCAGATGGGGCTGACCGGAATTGGATTTGATGGTATCTCGTCAGAATGCCAAGCTTCCAAGATATGGATCCCGGTCAAGGGATCCTCAGGCCGAACTGATAGATGCCTTGGCAGTACCTTGATTGTTCAGCCTAGCTTATGTGTTTCCGCTGTTTCCTCTCCTCCCACGCGTGATTGCTCGAATCAAACAGGAGAGAGCTTCAGTGATCCTGATAGCGCCACGCAGGACTTGGTATGCGGATCTAGTGGACATGTCCTCTCTGCCACCGTGGAAACTTCCAATGAGACAGGACCTTCTCATTCAAGGTCCTTTCCAACATCCAAATCTAATTTCTCTGCAACTGACTGCGTGGAGATTGAACGCTTGATTTTATCGAAGCGAGGATTCTCTGATTCAGTTATCTATACTTTGATACAGGCTAGAAAGCCTGTCACTAGAAATATCTATCATAAGATATGGCGTAAATATCTTTATTGGTGTGAATCCAAGGGTTACTCATGGAGTAAAGTTAGGATTCCTAGGATTGGAGAAAGGGTTATCAGCAAGTTCCTTAAAAGGACAAATTTCAGCTTTGTCAATCTGTTTCACAAACGTTTGGCAAATGTATCAGATGTTCAGTCTTTTTGTCAGGCTCTATCTAGAATTAAGCCTGTATTTAGACCTATTACTCCTCCCTGGAGTTTGAATTTAGTTCTTCGAGTTCTGCAAGAGGATCCATTTGAACCTATGCATTCCATAGATATTAAACTATTATCTTGGAAAGTTCTGTTTTTGGTTGCTATTTCTTCTGCTCGAAGAGTTTCTGAGCTCTCAGCATTACAGTGTGATTCGCCTTATCTCATATTTCATTCTGATAAGGTGGTTTTATGTACCAAACCTGGGTTCCTTCCTAAGCTTGTTTCGAATAAGAATATTAATCAGGAAATTGTTGTTCCTTCCTTGTGTCCTAATCCTTCTTCTAAGAGCGTCTGTTACATAACTTGGAAGTGGTCCATGCCCTAAAGTTTTACTTACAGGCAACTAAGGATTTCTGTCAATCATCTTCATTATTCATTGTTTATTTTGGAAAGCATAGGGGTCAGAAAGCTACGGCTACCTCTCTTTCTTTTTGGCTGAGAAGTATCATCCGTCTGGCATATGAGACTGCTGGACAGCAGCCTCCTGAAAGAATTACTGCTCATTCTACTAGGGCTGTGGCTTCCACATGGTCTTTTAAAAACGATGCATCTGTGGAACAGATTTGTAAGGCTGCTACTTGGTCGTCCCTTCACACTTTTTCCAAATTTTCCAAATTTGATACTTTTGCTTCTTCTGAGGCTATCTTTGGGAGAAAGGTTCTTCAAGCAGAGGTGCCTTCCATTTAGGTTCCTGTCTTGTCCCTCCCTTTCATCCGTGTCCTATTGCTTTGGTATTGGTTTCCCACAAGTAAGGATGAAATCCGTGGACTCGTCAAATCTTTGTAAAAGAAAACTAAATTTATGCTTACCTGATAAATTACTTTCTTTTACGATATGACGAGTCCACGTCCCTCCCTGTTATTTTAAGACAGGTTTATTTTATTTTTGAAAACTTCAGTCACCTCTGCACCTTTTTAGCCTTTCCTTTTCTCTTCCTATAACCTTCGGCCGAATGACTGAGGGTGGAGGGGAAGGGGAGGGGCTATATATACAGCTCTGCTGTTGTGCTCTTTGCCACTTCCTGTTAGCAGGAGGTTAATTTCCCACAAGTAAGGATGAAATCCGTGGACTCGTCACATTGTAAAAGAAAGTAATTTATCAGGTAAGCATAAATTTAGTTTCTTTCATGTAATTGGCAAGAGTCCATGAGCTAGTGACATATGGGATATATAATCCTACCAGGAGGGGCAAAGTTTCCCAAACCTCAAAATGCATATAAATACACCCCTCACCACACCCACAATTCAGTTTTACAAACTTTGCCTCCTATGGAGGTGGTGAAGTAAGTTTGTGCTAAGATTTCTACGTTGATATGCGCTTCTCAGCATTGTTGAAGCCCGATTCCTCTCAGAGTACAGCGAATGTCAGAGGGACGTGAAGGGAGTATCACTTATTGAATACAATGATTTCCCTAACAGGGGTCTATTTCATAGGTTCTCTGTTATCGGTCGTAGAGATTCATCTCCTACCTCCCTTTTCAGATCGACGATATACTCTCAATTTACCATTACCTCTACTGATAATTGTTTTAGTACTGGTTTGGCTATCTGCTATATGTGGATGGGTGTCTTTTGGTAAGTATGTTTTTATTTTCTTAAGACACCTCAGCTATGGTTTGGCACTTTATGCATTTATATAAAGTTCTAAATATATGTATTGTACTTATATTTGCCATGAGTCAGGTTCATATATTTCCTTCTGCAGACTGTCAGTTTCATATTTGGGGAATATAAACATCTTTTAAATATGAAATTTATTTCTTACCTGGGGTTTAGTCTTTTTTTCAATTAACTACTTCTTACAAATTGCGGGCGGTATTAGGCCCGCGGGTGCGACAAATGCTAAACTTTATTGCGTCATTTTTGGCGCAAATTTTTTTGGGCCCGAAAAAGTATGTCTATGATGCAAGTTCGTCATTTCCGGCATCATACTTGACGCCGAGACCTTTCACACTGTTGCGTCATTAGTGACGCCGAGACCTTTCACACTGTTGCGTCATTAGTGACGCGAGTGTGTCATTTCCGGTTAAACTTTTTTTATTATTTCAATACCCCATTGATGTTTGCCTCTTGCTTTTTTCTATCAGAGGGCTATGCTATTTGGATTTTTTCCCATTCCTGAAACTGTCATATAAGGAAATAGATCATTTTGTTTTATATGTTGTTTTTTTTTTTTTTTTTTTTTTTTTTTTTTTTTTTTTTTTTTTTTTTTTTTTATATATTTTTTATTGAGGTTTCAAAAAGCAAATCACAATAAAAGAAGAGAATACAGTATGCACAGGTAGTCATTACAAAGCATGCCAAATACATTACAATGTTGGGTGTATACAAACAATCTAGGAAGGAGAACAAGCATTAGTGACCAACACTAGATTACAGATGTGATTTGCCAATTTAAACGTGAACCTTCTAATGAACTCCAGAGGCCTCTCCAGGACCTCAAGCATAAGCAAAATAAAACAACTACCGAAGGTTAATATAAAATAAGAGAGACCACTTTTGGGCCTCAAACCAACCTCTTTTTTCATTTTTTATATTGGTTATAGGTAGAGTTATAAGTATTATAGATAGATATTATAATATAATATGTGGGTATGTTGCATTCAGGAGAATATAGTGTAGTAAGAAACAATAAGTTTGGGTTCAAAAACTTTAACTCTATTTGTAGGTAGTATTAGGATTGATAGAAGCAAAAACTTTAACTCTATTTGTAGGTAGCATTAGGATCAATAGAAGTGCGGCATAGGGTAGATAAGCCGCATAGTTAGCACTCCTGAACTAGGAGGTACATTATGGGGTGCGGGGGGAGGAGGTTATGTATAAACATGACAGGCGGCATGAACAACAAGTGTGCAGGACCAGCCTACACTAGACACATATCCCAGGCTATAAGGTAAAGCTAACTTTATGTGTCAAA
Organism: Bombina bombina; assembly: GCF_027579735.1. Classification (NCBI taxonomy): domain Eukaryota; kingdom Metazoa; phylum Chordata; class Amphibia; order Anura; family Bombinatoridae; genus Bombina; species Bombina bombina. The sequence goes on from NC_069507.1 coordinate 118,327,936, forward strand.
ATAAGGCAAAGGAGATTACTTGTAGCAGGGGAATATAACTAAAGCCTGACGGAACAAGTCGGGCTTAACTATGTGAATCAAGGACCTCAGCAGGTGTCAGCCAAGTCCAACATGCAAGAAGCTAGAAATACAGAGGCGTGTCAAATGCCAACTTATTAAGCATAAATATGGTCAATATGTAGGTTCTACTTAATTGCCTTGACTGCTTAGCAATTTGCAAATATAGTAGTTAAAACATATCTAAAACAGGGGGAAGCTTGTAATTATAAAACAGCAGGCATATGTGGGTAGAGATTAGTGTGGAGCCTAAATAGTAAAGTTGTCAATGTTGTGTTGTGATAGGGTAGTAAATGGCTGCAAGCATAATACTTTAAAGTGGTATGACAGTGATAACAGAGAACATTCATTCAGCATATGTAAATACAATAACTCTATGAATAAAACATCATTCAGCGAGCTAATCCACTGGTAACAGCAATGTTTCAATCGATAGCCGGTAATACTTATCAAACTGGACAACTAATCAGTTGGATGCAGTAGTGCTTAGATTATTAAAGCAAGCAGGGTATTAGTGTGACCATATCTAAACATGGTTTAACGTAGTAAACTCTACTGGCCAGGTATGGGCCCTATACCCGGCCTGAGTATGCCTTAACATTAGATAAATACCCAATAGCTAGGGGGGAAAACATGCATCACCTGCTATGGATTTTAAATGCAACACACTGCCCTTATCGTTGTGATACTAGTGGACACTGTTTGTGGACCGCAAGGGCAGGATATTTAGCATAATCTTATTTACCGCCCATCAGCTGGAGATAGGAATAAGTGTACAATCTGCTCTTGGGTTCTGAGACATTGCCGTTGTTCTCATATTAAGGGGCACAAAAAACTGGTGTGGGGCAACAACAAGACAGTATAATATTCATATAAATACATGAGGCTAAACCACACAAGAATCCTGAGCAACAGACTTCTAAACATAATTACATTAAGGCATTGCCCTAAATTGAATACTCTAAGGATAGAATATATGTAAGCATTAGCAGTCAAATACCTTACCATGTTAGTTGCATTGCAGTCATGTATGCCAGGTTAGAGATAGGCTTCCCATTTGCTGCTTTTTACTTTAAATGTAGGAGTAGTGGCTCATAGAAAAAGGTGTACAGGATTGCTCATGTTACATAAAATATTAGCATTGAGGAGTCAAGCATACAGTAATAGGCCGAGTAACAAAGATACAGGGAGTATTGGAATAATGTTTAACCTCTCAATAGGATGGTTATGTTTAAACTATAGAACACATTAAGCCAAAAATTGCTAGAAAGTATAAGCTGCCCAGCCTTCCTATACATATATGTTATTTTTAGGCTATTTAGGGTCTTGTTAGACTCTAGTAAGGGATACCTACCACTTGATATAATTTGGGAGTTGCAAATTTAATTGTAATGCCTTCCTCACTTACCAATATAGCTATATATGTATGTCTATAGCAATTAAATCCTCTACTAATAGGCTAAAATGCCTACCTAATTATGCAGTTCACTTAGTTATTTCCCTCAGTTATCTATATAACATTTTCAGTGCCTATTGTGTGAAGTGAGGAATCTGAGTTAAGAAGACTTAAGCTGAAAGACAGTCAAATAAGGCATACCAATGGACTGTATATATATATATATGTATACATACATACATATAGGCATCGGAACATGTGAAGCATAAAACAAACATCAACAACGTGAAACAGGGTGAACATAAGGCTAATAAACAGATTTTGAGGTGAGAGAAGCATGATACTAACATTTAACATGGGTATAGCGATCTAACCGTGTGACCCAGTGTATAATCAGCTAGTTAGAGATCGCTCGGCACAGGCAGCTCAGTCAATACCCTGCGTGTCTCTAACTTGCCCTAAGACAAATTTCTGCAGTAAGCTCAGCCAATGCCTAGTTTAGCGACATTTTGTGCTGACATCAAGGAGAGTCCGCATTGCCGAGTGCCCCCAAGCAAGCCACCTTGCAGTGACAACACCAAATGTAGGAGGCCAGAGCAAAGTGAGTCCCATGCTTGAAGACTGTCCGTACTGACATATGGGCAATTCTCTTGCGAGCTCATGTCAGCAGTCCAGACCTTCAATGTTGTAGAACTTTGACTGCTTAATAAAAGATTGTATTTCATTACCGGTCTTAATACTTCCCCTCCATGATCTTGTGGCCCAGCAGGTGCAGTCGCGTCTGTTGTAGTCACCTTTCGCAGTTGAGCTGGGTTAAGGGCTGGTGCCTGCGTTGTAGTCAGACTTTGCTCGCGTTCAGGCTGAGCAGTTCCATATATCGCCCGGTCCGACCATCCGATAACCGGCTTCGTAATAGGAGCGGTCCTTGAAGATGTCAGTTTAATGCTCTGTGCATCTGTGTCTGCAGCTCCTCCCCAAGCCGCCATCATGCTTCTTTCAAGGCTCAAGAAATGATTGCACAGCAGGTCTTGTAGCGCCTCCACAAAAGCATAGCTTAGGAGCTCCATTATATTTATTTATTGTTGCGCTAAAGTCCATAGGAGCCCACTATCTAAATGAGTAAGAGCGGTGATCGTGGCAAGCAGTTCTCAAAAAGTAGATCTGGCCGAGATTCTGATAATGGCCGCTCCCTGGAGTATCTGCAAAAGGGGCCTCATTTGAAAAAAGGTTATCTCGCTAGCTGAAGAGGTTTTCTAGACTACAGGCTTCCCATGCTGGTTCCTTGGGGCTCTGATTGTCATGTTGTTTAAAGTTGAAGTTGATCAGATCAGTCAGTATGAGGTTGAAAAGTAAAAATTTAGCAGAGCTATGTAGGCATGCGACCTCTCTGTTTCAGTGTTGGCTCCGCCCCCTTATATGTTGTTTTTTATCTTACATTTTGCAAGATGTCTCAACATGGTTCTGCCTCAGAAGCTTCTACTGAAACATTGCTGCCTTACATCGGTTCAACCAAAGCAAAGTGCATTTGTTGTAAAATTGTAGAAATTATCTCACCGAATGTCATTTATAATAGTTGTCATGATAATCTTTTACATGCAGATAGTGTATCCATCAGTAATAGTACATTGCCAGTTGCAGTTCCTTCAACTTCTAATGTGCATGATATACCTGTAAATTTTAACAAATTTGTTTCTGATTCTATTCAGAAGGCTTTGTCTGCATTTCCACCTTCAAATAAACGTAAAAGGTCTTTTAAAACTTCTCATTTAGTTTATGAAATTTCAAATGACCAACAACATAATAATTCATCCTCTTCTGATGAGGATCTATCTGAAACAGAAGATCCTTCCTCAGACATTGACACTGACAAATCTACTTATTTATTTAAAATTGAGTATATGCGTTCTTTATTAAAAGAAGTGTTAATTACTTTGGATATTGAGGTAACCAGTCCTCTTGACATTCAGTCTAATACACGTTTAAATGCTGTTTTTAAACCTCCTGTGGTTTTTCCAGGGGTTTTTCCTATTCCTAAGGCTATTTCTGATATGATTTCTAAAGGAATGGAATAAGCCAGGTACTTCTTTTTTTTTTTTTTTAATACTTTTTTATTGAGGGTTAAAGAAACATAGTCATACAAGTACTGTTAAAGAAGGGTTGTACAGTCATTACACTTCACGACAGTAAAGCGATACACAGTAAAGATTGCAGTTAATACAGGAGAGTGTGAAATTCAATAATAAAAATAACTGCCTTAGTAGGACCTTCAAAATACATCAAAAGATACCAGACTCTAACCTACATTTTTTGTTTTTTGTTTTGTTTACCTCCTTGAAACTGATGAAGCCACTTTTGGGCCTCCAAGGTAGCTAGTAAAAAAGATAATAGGAGAATTGCAAACATGTAAGGCCACTTTTGGACCTTCATAAACCATTTTAACTATAAATATAACAAATATATATGAATATAACTTTATATAGCATAAATATACTCAACAGTGCAATGTATCAGTTGAAAGTAGTCAGACCACCCTTTCCATTACCAAGTTTTGTGTGTGGAGGGGTTTGGAGCGAACAATTATACTAAACTCAGTAAAGGAAAGGCTAAATATGTATAGGAACCTTTTCTGTCTCGCTTAACAGGGAAATATGTAGTATCATGAAATAGAGAGAATAAACTACACATAAAGTTGCAGGTTATAGAACAAAAAACAACAACAAACCTATTATATAGGAACTCTATAGGGGATATACAGGCTATAGGTAAGGGGTGACTCCAAGGAATTATTTGAGTTATCACTTACAGAGCAAATAATAAACAGCTATTCTATAGACTTGTGAGTGTTAACAAATAATTAACTATACTAAAGACTGTCAATAGCTCAAAGAGAACAGACATCAATCCCCCTGAGGTTTTTGCAATTTTGGAATAGACTTCAAACATCAATTAGTCAGCACCTAGATATTATATACCTTACGCCCAGGAGTGTGCACAGTCTAGGTAAACTAAGGTTATGCATTGACTTGAGGACTTCTCTGAAATAATACATTAGATTATAATAACAACCCTGTTTGAGGCTGTCCCAGAACAAATAAAATTAGGGTATGCAGAGGATGTATGGAACGATGTAAATACAGGTTACCCTACACCAACACGGACCACTTTGAAGTCTGTTCCCCTCCAAATATCCACCACGGGCAACAGTCCTGCACGTGTATTTGTTGTGCTCCACAAAGCAGATATAGTAGTCCCCCTGCAAATAACGTGCTGAAGGAAAAGATTTTGGGGAGCGTCTTTGTGGTCTCTTACCCCCTCCCCAGAAGTGAGCAATTGTGGCTTCCGAGTATGGATCCCCTTCATTCCCAAAAGACTTGTACCAGCGGAGGAGGGCTGGCGCTGCAAAACATCTTCTCTCTCCAACAGCAAGATCAAGATGGCTGTGTATATTTGAGAGCAGCTTTGTCCCTGGTAATCGCCATGTCCTGAGTTACGAGTGGGGGATGGAGGGACAAATGGCGTCCACTTTGTAGATCGGCTAGGCAAGGACCGCTGGTAAGCTTTGGGGGAAGCCAGTCAACTTTCCCGGACTGTCTGCCAGCTTTTGCACTGTGGGTCTGTGGGGATAGTCACAGACCGGGCGATCTCACTGCTCACAATCTCAGATGCCGCCAGGGATCCTCACGGTACTGCATCAGCAGAGTTAAGCACGTTGCCCTCACCAGTGTCGGTTAGCACTAAAGATGACCCTACATTCGCTTGGTCAAATAGGTTAGGTGCCGGCTCGATTGTGATCTCGCCCTGGGGTATGACTCGTTCTGGGTCCAGCTCTTTTTCATATGCTGGGATTCCTAGAAGTATAGATACATCGCTGTGAGGTGCTGTCATTGGCAGCGAGCTGTTACGGTGCTCCGTTATTGATTCAGACCATCTCACAGTTTGATCTATGTGTTTATGGCTTGTAGCTTGGAGTAAGTTGCATAGCGCAAGTTCTAAACTTTTATAATGGTTTTCTATAAGTTGTGTAACTTTGATTTCCCACTTGTTCAAGGCCTCCATGTTCAGATATTTAAGGCGGCACAGACAGCAGTGCAAGTATTTTGTTACGCTCCAGATCCTTTACAGGAACCTCTTCTGTATCTGAACTTGCTTCGTAGATGCAGAAGTGTGTGAAAATGGCTTCCAATCTTTGAGAAGAAGTTTGTCACATAGCTGACTCAACAAACATAGGCATGAACTCTGTCGAAGTTTCCACTCTTAGAGTATAGCTGTTAACAGTAAAATATATCTGCTTCTGGGTAGGAAGTATTGAAAATTTACTATTAAAAATCTCATATAAATAATGTCTGGCTCAGAGAGCCGCATTGAGTGTAGGCTCCGCCCCCCCAGGTACTTCTTTTATTCCTTCTTCAAGGTTTAAAAATTGTATCCTTTACCAGCAAAATCTATAGAGTTTTGGGAAAAGATCCCCAAAGTTGATGGGGCTATTTCTACTCTTTCTAAACGTACCACTATTCCTATGGAGGATAGTACTTCCTTTAAGGATCCTTTAGATAGGAAGCTTGAATCTTATCTAAGGAAGGCCTATTTATATTCAGGTCATCTTCTTAGACCTGCAATTTCTTTGGCTGATGTTGCAGCTGCATCAACTTTCTGGTTGGAGAATTTAGCGTAACAGGAATTGGATTCTGTCTTATCTAGCATTATTCGCTTACTGCAATATGCTAATCATTTTATTTATGATGCTATAGTTGATATTATCAAAATTGATGTTAGATCCATGTCTTTAGCTATTTTAGCTAGAAGAGCTTTGTGGCTTAAATCCTGGAATGCTGATATGACATCTAATTCTAGATTACTATCTCTTTCTTTCCAAGGTAATAATTTATTTGGGTCCCAGTTGGATTCTATTATTTCAACTGTTAGTGATGGAAAGGGAGTTTTTCTGCCTCGGGATAAAAAACCTAAGGGTAAATTTAAGGCTTCTAACTGTTTTCGTTCCTTTCGTCAGAATAAGGAACAAAAAAGTTAAATCCTTCCACCAAGGAATCTGCCTCCAATTGGAAGCCTTCCTCAAATTGGAATAAATCCAAGCCTTTTAGAAAACCAAAGTCAGCCCCTAAGTCCGCATGAAGGTGCGGCCCTCATTCCAGCTCAGCTGGTAGGGGGCAGATTAAGGTTTTTAAAGGATATTTGGATAAAATCTGTTCAAAATCAATGGATTCAGAGCATTGTCTCTCAAGGGTATCAAATAGGATTCAGAGTAAGACCTCCTGTGAGAAGATTTTTTCTCTCACGTATCCCAGTAAATCCAGTAACAGCTCAGGCTTTCCTGAAGTGTGTTTCAGACCTGGAGTCTTCAGGGGTAATCATACCAGTTCCTCTTCTGGAACAAGGTTTGGGGTTTTATTCAAATCTATTCATTGTCCCAAAGAAGGAAAATTTATTCAGACCAGTTCTGGATCTGAAAATTTTGAATCGTTATGTAAGAGTACCAACTTTCAAGATGGTGACTATAAGGACTATTCTGCCTTTTGTTCAGCAAGGACATTATATGTCCACAATAGACTTGCAGGATGCATACCTTCATATTCCGATTCATCCAGAACATTATCAGTTTCTGAGATTCTTTTTTCTAGACAAGCATTACCAATTTGTTGCTCTTCCATTTGGCCTAGCAACAGCTCCAAGAATATTTTCAAAGGTTCTGGGTGCCCTACTCTCTGTAATCAGAGAACAGGGTATTGCGGTGTTTCCTTATTTGGACAATATCTTGGAACTAGCTCAGTCTTTACGTTCTGCAGAATCTCACACAAATCAACTAGTGTTGTTTCTTCGTAAACATGGTTGGAGGATCAATTTACCAAAGAGTTTCTTGATTCCTCAGACAAGGGTCACCTTTTTAGGCTTCCAAATAGATTCAGTGTCCATGACTCTGTCTCTAACAGACAAGAGATGTTTAAAATTGGTTGCAGCCTGCCCGCACCTTCAGTCTCAGTCATTCCCTTCAGTGGCTATGTGCATGGAAGTTTTAGGTCTCATGACTGCAGCATAGGACTCGATCCCCTTTGCTCGTTTTCACATGAGACCTCTACAGCTTTGTATGCTGAATAAATGGTGCAGGGATTATACAAAGATATCACAATTAATATACTTAAATCCCAATGTACGACACTCTCTGACATGGTGGATAGATCACCATTGTTTAGTTCAAGGAGCTTCTTTTGTTCGGCCAACCTGGACTGTGATCACAATAGATGCAAGTCTCTCAGGTTGGGGAGCTGTTTGGGGATCTCTGACAGCACAAGGGGTTTGGAAATCTCAAGAGGCGAGATTACCATTAAATATTTTAGAACTCCGTGCAATTCTCAGAGCTCTTCAGTTTTGGCCTCTGTTAAAGAGAGAACTGTTCATTGTTTTCAAACAGACAATATCACAACAGTGGCATATGTCAATCATCAGGGTGGGTCTCACAGTCCCCAAGCTATGAAATAAGTATCTTGAATACTTGGCGGAATCCTGCTCCTGTCTAATCTCTGCGGTGGGAAGCGGATTATATCAGCCGCCAGACTTTACATCCAGGGGAGTGGTCTCTCCATCCAGATGTGTTTTCTCAGATTGTTCAGATGTGGGGTCTTCCAGAGATAGATCTCATGGCCTCTCATCTAAACAAGAAACTTCCCAGATACCTGTCTAGGTCCAGGGATGTTCAGGCGGAATCAGTGGATGCACTAACACTTCCTTGGTGTTATCATCCTGCTTACATCTTCCCGCCTCTAGTTCTCCTTCCAAGAGTGATCTCCAAAATCATCATGGAACAGTCTTTTGTGTTGCTGGTGGCTCCAGCATGGCCACACAGGTTTTGGTATGCAGATCTGGTTCGGATGTCCAGTTGCCTGCCTTGGCCACTTCCGTTACGGCCGAACCTACTATCTCAAGGTCCGTTTTTCCATCAGGATCTCAATTCATTAAATTTGAAGGTATGGAAATTGAACGCTTAGTTCTAAGTCATAGAGGTTTCTCTGACTCAGTGATTAACACTATGTTACAAGCTCGTAAATCTGTCTCTAGAAAGATTTATTATAGAGTTTGGAAGACTTCCATTTCATGGTGTTCTTCTCATAAATTCTCCTGGCATTCTTTTAGAATTCGTAGAATTTTACAGTTCCTTCAGGATGGTTTGTATAAGGGTTTGTCTGCAAGTTCCTTGAAAGGTCAAATCTCTGCTCTTTCTGTTTGATTTCACAGAAAGATTGCTATACTTCCTGATATTCACTGTTTTGTACAGGCTTTAGTTCATATTAAGCCTGTCATTAAATCAATTTCTCCTCCTTGGAGTCTTAATTTGGTTCTGAAGGCTTTACAGGCTCCTCCATTTGAGCCTATGCATTCTTTGGACATTAAACTACTTTCTTGGAAAGTGTTGTTCCTCTTGGCTATCTCTTCTGCTAGAAGAGTTTCTGAGCTATCTGCTCTTTCTTGTGAGTCTCCTTTTCTGATTTTTCATCAGGATAAGGCAGTTATGCGGACTTCTTTTCAATTTTTACCTAAGGTTGTGAATTCTAACAACATTAGTAGAGAAATTGTTGTCCCTTCCTTATGTCCTAATCCTAAGAATTCTTTGTAGAGATCCTTACATTCTTTGGATGTGGTAAGAGCTTTGAAATATTATGTGGAAGCTACAAAAGATTTCAGGAAGACTTCAAGTCTATTTGTTTTATTTTCTGGTCCTAGGAAAGGTCAGAAGGCTTCTGCTATTTTCTTGGCTTCTTGGTTGAAACTTTTTATTCATCAAGCTTATTTGGAGTCGGGTCAGGCCCCGCCTCAAATAATTACTGCTCATTCTACTAGATCAGTCTCCACTTCGTGGGCCTTTAAGAATGAAGCTTCAGTTGATCAGATTTGCAAAGCGGCGACTTGGTCCTCTTTGCATACATTTACTAAATTCTACTGTTTTGATGTATTTGCTTCTTCGGAAGCAGTTTTTGGTAGAAAAGTTCTCCAGGCAGCTTTTTCAGTTTGATTCTTCTGCTTTGATTTAAGTTTTTTTCTTTCAAAAATGAAAATAAACTTATTTTTTTGGCTTGTGGATTAATTTTTCAGTGAAATATGGCTGTTTTTATTTTTATTCCCTCCCTCTCTAGTGACTCTTAAGTGGAAGACTCCATATCTTGGGTATTGATATCCCATATGTCACTAGCTCATGGACTCTTGCCAATTACATGAAAGAAAACATAATTTATGTAAGAACTTACCTGATAAATTCATTTCTTTCATATTGGCAAGAGTCCATGAGGCCCACCCTTTTTATGGTGGTTATGATTTTTTGTATAAAGCACAATTATTTCCAAATTTCCTTTGTTGATGCTTTCTACTCCTTTCTTTATCACCCCACTGCTTGGCTATTCGTTAAACTGAATTGTGGATGTGGTGAGGGGTGTATTTATAGACATTTTGAGGTTTTGGAAACTTTGCCCCTCCTGGTAGGATTGTATATCCCATATGTCACTAGCTCATGGACTCTTGCCAATATGAAAGAAATGAATTTAACAGGTAAGTTTTTACATAAATTATGTTTTTTTCTTTTTAATGCTACAGCAGCTTCCCCCACCTAGAGATCCTCTATTCACACGTCAGCAATGACTAATCCTGCTTCCTCCAATCACAGCTTTCCCCCAGGGTAGTCATTGCCTGAGGCCATGCTGTGATTGGAGGAAGCCAGATTAGTTATTGCTGACGTGTGAATAGAGGCTCTCTAGGTGGGGGTAGCTGCTGTAGCAGTGAAAAGAAAAAAAGGTAATTTTTTTAACAAAATGGCTGCTTTGTAAACTTTGATGAATGAAAGTGCCCCTGTTTATAATAGTATTTTTAAAAAACGTGCTTTCATTCACCAAAGTTTACCTTCATTTTAATAGAAAGATTGCTAAGCTTCCTGATATTCACTGTTTTGTTCAGGCTTTGATTCTTATCTAGCCTGTTATTTAATCAGTTTCTCCTCCTTGGAGTCTCAATTTGCAAATATCTGATTTTTCTATCAAGATAAAGCTGTTTTGCTGACTTTTTTTTGTTACTTCCTTGTGTCCTAATCCTAAGAATACTCTTGAAAGGTCTTTACATTCTTTGGATGTGGTAAGAGCTTTGAAATATTATGTTGAGACTACTAAAGATTTCAGAAAGACTTCTAGTCTATTTTTTTTTTTTTTTTTTTCTGGTTCCAGAAAAAGTCAGAAAGTTTCTGCCATTTCCTTGGCATCTTTGTTGAAGCTTTTGATTAACAAAGCCTATTTGGAGGTGGTGCAGTCTCCGCCTCAGCGTATTACAGCTCATTCTACTAGATTAGTCGCCACATCTTGGGCTTTGAAGAATGAAGCTTCAGTTAATCAAATTTGCAAAGCAGCAACTTGGTCTAATTTGCATACATTTACTAAATTTTACCATTTTGTTGTGTTTGCTTCTTCGGAAGCAGCCTTTAGTAGAAAGGTTCTTCAGGTAGCTGTCTGTTTGATTCTAGTGCTTATGATTTGAGTTTTTTAAAAAAAATGTAAGAAAACTTAATTATGTTTTGGATTTAATTTCTCAGTGAAAATATCTGTTTTTATTTTATCCCTCCCTCTCTAGTGACTTGTGAACTTCCACATCTTGGGTATTATATCCCATACGTCACTAGCTCATGGACTCTTGCCACTTACATGAAAGAAAACATAATTTATATAAGAACTTACTTGATAAATTAATTTCTTTCATTGTGGCAAGAGTCCATGAGACCCACCCAATATTTTTTGGGGTCATGATTTTTTTTTTATATGTAAAGCACTTTATTTATCCTGTTCCTCTTTTTTATGCTTTTTACACCTCACTTACATGGCTATATGTTAAACTGATGTATGAGTGAGGTGGGAGGTGTATGTATAGGCATTTGAGGTTTGGGAAACTTTGCTCCCTTCTGGTAGGAATGTATATCCTATACCTCACTATCTCATGGACTCTTGCCACTATGAAAGAAATTAATTTATCAGGAAAGTTCTTACATAAATTATGTTTTTCTACATCAGAAAAACTGATGAGGCATAGATAATGCAATCCTTACCCAAAGTATTCATTTGCATTATAACAAATAAAATCTGACACACACACAAAACATGTTTTGTACTTTTTGTAGGTTTCAGTTGTTCAGATTTTTAGGGCTGCTACATAATCTGCATGCTTTTATAGATTTATTGTTTTTGTCTCAGTGGAGGCATCTCTTGGGAGAAGGATTTTACAAGAAAGGGGTGCCTAATATTAGGACTGCCTTCTCTACTTTCCCTCCCTAACATTCGTGTACTCCTCAGCTTGGCTATTTATTTCCCATAGGTTATGAATGTTTTAGAGGACCCTCACTGCCATTAGAAGGAAAATAAAATGTATGCTTACCTGATAAATGAATTTCCTTCTTGGCAGTGAGGGTCCAAAAACCCGCCCTGATCTTGTGTAGTGGTGGCAGTACTGGCACCTTTATACCTCCTTTGTCTCTCTACTTCCTTATCCTCGTCTTGAGCCACTGAGAGGGTAGGGGAAGTGGGAGGGATATTTCAATGTTCTGTTTGGGGTGTCTTTGCCTCTTCCTGATGGCCAGGTGAAGTTTTTCCCATAGGTTATGAATGTTTACGTGGACCCTCACTGCCAAGAAGGAAATTAATTTTAACAGGTAAGCATGAATTTTATTTTCACTAGGCCCATCTAGAGGTCTCATGGTAATTTCACTAATTTCTTTTTCTAAACTAGTAAAAGTGAAAAAAGTTTTAACTATTCTCCCCGCCTGATCATATATATGCTTGAGTTGAATCCCAATAACCTGTTGGCATAGGGACCCATGGTATTTTCAAGCAATTCTGTCTATTCCTGCATGTTCATTCCTACATCTAAGGCTTTTTCAGCCCACTTGTGAAACCAATATGAAAAGTTATTAAAGCGGTTAGTGCCCCAACATTTCTGAAAAATGTCTTAATCTGCTACAGACATTGGCCTGGTTTGCTTTGAAAAGGTAGGAACTTCAAGGCTGTTAAAATTCTCAGACATTATAACACGAGCAATTGGAAGTAGCATTTTATCTTGTCTTATCACTTGTTTTAGCTCTCTCCTTTGTGATCGCTGTACTGTCTATTATATGATTATGGCGTAGACAACATCTGGTGGTCGTTTATTGCAATTGAGGTTTAGTTCCTCTAAGTGATGAAACAGGAAGTGTTCTGCCTTTGTTAAAGGGCCATTATACACCAAATTTTTATTTGCATAAATGTTTTGTAGATCATCCATTTATATAGCCCATCTGGGAGTGTTTTTGTAACAATGTATAGTTTTGCTTATTTTTTAATAACGTTGTGCAGATTTTCAGACTCCTAATTAAGCCCCTCTGTGTCAGAAGTAGACACGCTTTTCAAGTCTACTGCTGGCTTCTGTTTGTATAATCTGTCTTTTTTAATATGCGGGGGGATGTCTGCAATTTAGACACTTTCCCTGGGTGTTCCTGCTTATCTAATCAACAGTGCGAAACGTTGAGCTTCTAAGTTAGTTTTTTAAAGGTTTTATACAGTATCTGTGCATATTATTCTTTATAGTAGTGTCTATTACATGCAGTTATATGGAAATTGGTGTATACTGTCCCTTTAATAAAGTTCACAACTTGTTAATGAAAAAACTTTACTTTGCAGAAGTCATCTTAGCTTTAAGAAGCATACAAATCAAGCTCTTCATATTTTGCCTTTAGATACACATATGCCTGTAAACTATTTTGTTTAACAAGAGTTCATTATACATTTGAATTGCACTGCTATTTCTGCTGTAATGTTTAAATATAAGCTTTCTGTATTAGAAGTATGTATTATTGTATGTATCTGCAAGCACCACCTGTAAGTGTATATTGTAATTTCAATTTATCTGATTGTATTGCAATTTTACAGAACTATTCACAGAAGTATATTCAGTTTGCAATAAACACAAGGTTGCACTTTCCTGTATAAATAGCACCTTAGTTTATGTGTGTACTATGTCTATGAGTAAGCGCTTGTAGGGGGGCGCAAAACGCGTCAGACACACGCCATTGTCTCCTACACTGTGCATGTCTGTTAGTCTATTTGTGTATTTTGCCTCAACTGCTGTATTGGAATTCTTTTGTTTTCAATCCAATAAAGAGGCTTTTATTTGCAAAGAGTCGTTGCAGCTCCTGCTTCCCTTTACCCTCACAAGGTTATTTCTGTCTGTTTTGTTAACTAGCTATCAGTTAGTGAGGACAGTATAGTAAAAAGGCATGCGTATACAGGGAAGATACAGGAGCTGCATTGTAAAGTGAAAAGCAATAAAAAGCATGTGTATAACAGGCAAATATACAAAGGCTGTATTTTAAAGTAAAAAGCAGTATATAGGAAAGCAAAGATACAAGACCTGCAATTTAAAGTTAAAGGCAGTAAAAATCAGCTGTACAAGAACTGCATTTAAAATATTGCGCTACTTTAACCTGATCACTATGAACCAAGATAAGAGTGTTCATATGACTTAGCAAACTTTAGAGACCAGATCCTATGCCTCTGGCTCCAAATATTCAATGCGCTCCTGCAGATCATCAGCCAGTTCTGCAGCACTCAGAACCAGAGCAAAGGCACAAGCAGCTCAAGTGGAAGTTTCTTATGCTGAAAAAGAAGCAAACATGATAAAGCGGAAAACAGCTCTGGAAGTAGCAGAGGCAGCAAGGCATAAAGCAGAGTTAGAAGCTAATATGCATGTGCTAAAGATTCAAAGGGCAGCAGTTGCAGCATCTGCAGAAGCAGCAGTCTTTGAAGCAGCAGCTGAACTGGAAGAGGAACCACTTCAAGATTTTGCAGAAATAATTGCTCATGATTCAGTACAAAGAACTTGTGAAGTATGTACAGAACCATGCTCAGGACCAAAACAGAGTATACTTCTATCCAACCTATGTCCAAAACGATACCACAGTTTCCTGACTCAACATATTTACACAGTCCCCTCCAAATATTCCTGAGTTGCACCCTCCTTCACCCACTGACACTGCAAATGTCTCAACATCAAGGTTGTGCTTTCAAGAAAGCAGAGGCTATGCTGATCCACGTCATCCATTACATTATATGGATTCTCACGTATCCCCTTTCAGAGATAGTTCATTAGGAACTTAAGAGACACTGACTTAACATAATCGACCAGAGAAATACATATGTATCAATATATATGTATATATTCATATACATAGAAATCTTTAGGTTAATAAACACTCTCACCAAACTGGTCAGGTAGGAACCAGGGTACAAAAATAGGAATAATAGACTAGTAAGAAATAAGCACTCGCTGGTTTTGTAAAAATAAATTGAGGTATTCACCCTTCCTCAGACAAATATAAAGTAAACAGTGAAAGTATTTATACAGATACAAAGTCAAAACCCCCTCCCCTCATTAGTGCAACAAATCACATACAAAGCCACCTGATTAGTGGATAAGAACCCACCCTAAATCACATTCAGGTGTGTAATATCAATTAATTAATACAGAGTCCCAAAACCTATGTAAACAAGTGAAATTATTAGCATCATATACTGTCAGGGTTGACTCCTGTGCCTTTAAGGCAAGGTTATTTATTCCTGCTCCCCCCCCCCAGCTGCCGATTAATGGTTAGTTTACCTGACTCTCATGAGAGAAGAAGCAAACACTGAACCTCTTGGCTAAAGTTACTAAAGTGATTCCTACTAATACCAGTCTCATCATACGGTATTGAAGTCTTAAAGGAAACCATACTAAGACCCCAACTCGATTATAAGCATCCAGACTCTGGTCTAAAAGGACAGTACCGCAGTAAATCCCACTATCTACAAACCTCCTGAACCAGTTGTGTTATCGGACACATATGCAAGCTAAAAGTGCTCCAGTTCCTACCTTCGCTTGTTCGCGGGTGAGACCCGCTCTCAACACTCACTGAACTGACTTACGCTGTGGATTGCATGTCAGCTTATGCTCAGCTGCTATTGGTTCTGCCTTATACACCTCCCGGTCCGCATACACTGAAGGGAATCAGACGCGGTCGAGACAATTCACACGCTGACGGCCTGTCAGCACTTACACACGCTGATCGGATTCCTCCTCCGCTGCAAGACCCGCTCTGCTGCTGCAGCTCTGACACGTCTCCCCTTAAGAGGTAATAAGAAGTAACTACGGTTACACTGCCTGTCACTTGTACCCTTGGAACTCACAGGAGTATACCAACATTGTTACCAAGACTTATTAAACACTTAGAGACTTGCTACTTAAACAGTGTTGCATCTAAAAGACTTACAGTTTAAACTTGCCAACTCCTCAATTGGCTCAAACTGCAACTTCTTCCAAGATTATAACAGGAGCTCTCTATCTCTCCTGTAACCAAGAAACAAGTTCAAACCCAATAGTTTATAGTTTACACTCTCTACAGTTAGTCTGCAGTTGTGATCCTTCTACTATATTCACAGGATTAAGTAGCACCTGACATATTAATCGGCCATAATCATGGATCCAGCAGACCTACCCACGGTTGTCTATAACCTGTCACAGAGGGTTGACCAACTCTCCCAAGGGCTGAGAGAACTACAGATTCAAAACGATAGCCTCAGAGCTGCAGTTAGGGAGAACACACCTGAACCACAGGTATCTCTGCCTGAAAGATTCACAGGAGACAGAAAGCTCTTTAGGCAATTCAAAAATGCCTGTTATTTGCTGTTTCAGATGAAACCTAGGACGTACAGTACTGAAAGACTAAAGGTCATGACGGTTATCTCCTTTCTCACTGGAGAACCCAGGGCTGATACTTTCCTAGAGAATGAAGACCCTATACTAGGATCACTTACTGATTTCTTCACTGAAATGAGTTCTCTCTATGAGGATACACAGAAGCAATTGACAGCAGAGGCAAAGATGCGCTCCCTCAGACAAGGGAGACGTCCTGTTGAGGAGTACCTTTCTGAGTTTAAGCTCTATACCAAAGATTCGGAGTGGAGCGAGATTGCCTTACGTAATCAATACCGGCTAGGGCTCTCCGACAGTCTTAAGGACGAATTAGCACGAATCGAACTTCCACGATCCCTCGAAAATCTCATGGCATTAAGTATCCAGATAGACAGGAGACTCCGCGAAAGAAGATCCGAAAGACAGCAGACAGAGGGTAATCCAAAGTACTACCCTGCACCTCATTCCAAGGATACATCCACTCCTATGGAGATTGGCTTCACTAAAGGTCCTCTCACCCTCGAAGAGAGACACAGAAGGCAACAGAAGAATCTGTGCATGTATTGTGCATCTTCTACCCACCTTGTAAAAGACTGCCCTCTGCTACAGCGCCAGAAAAAAAGTAAGCCAACACATGTAAATAATTGCTTGATGAATAAGATCCTGAATGCAGCTTATTGTACCATGTCTCTCTTTTTACAGTGGGATCGGCAAGTGCTGCAAACTGAAGCAATCGTAGATTCAGGAGCCTACTCCAATTTCCTTGATTTAACGATTGTAAAAAAGAATAAAATACCACTAATTCTGAAAGCAAATCCTGTCTCCATTCGAGTCATTGATGGTACATATGTTACTTCTGGTCCTGTAACTCACCACACCATTCCTATTAAGGTCACTATGGAGAAGGGTCATATCGAATACATCACTTTTGATGTCATTCCCTCTCCATTGTATCCTGTGGTCTTGGGTCTCTCCTGGTTGCAAAAACACCATCCCACTATATCCTGGCAAACACTACAGGTTGATCTTAACTCAACATACTGCCTTAATACATGCTACCCTCACCAACAACTCCTCCACACAACTCAAGGAATCATACCCCAAGAATACCATGAATATATGGATGTTTTTGACAAGAAACAAGCTGAACATTTACCGCCCCATCGTATATACAATTGCCCAATCGATCTCTTACCAGGTTCCACCATTCCCTACGGGCACATATACCCTCTCTCGCAGCCCGAACTGGAACATCTTAAAGAATATCTTGAAGAGAACTTAAAAAAGGGGTTCATCCGACCATCCACCTCTCCAGCTGGAGCTGGCATATTTTTCGTGAGGAATAAGGATAAGACCCTACGCCCCATAATTGACTACAGGGAATTGAACAAGAGGACCAAGAAGAATAGATATCCCCTTCCTCTCATACCCGAACTGGTAGAACGTCTGAGTAAGGCAACTGTCTATACGAAGCTGGATCTCAGGGGTGCCTACAATCTCGATAGGATCAAGGAGGGTGATGAGTGGCTCACCGCATTTCGGACCCGCTATGGACTTTATGAGTATATGGTGATGCCGTTTGGGCTCTGCAAAGCCCCTGCCACATTCCAATTCTTCATTAATGATATTTTCAGGGACTTATTGGACGTGTGCCTTGTCATTTATCTCGATGACATCCTTATCTACTCAGATAACCTTCAAGAACACAAGAAACATGTTCGGTGGGTTCTGGAACGCCTAAGAACCCATCGATTATACGCTAAGCCTGAAAAATGTACCTTCCATACTTATCAGATTACATTCCTTGGTTACAAAATATCCTCATCCGGAGTACAAATGGAAGAAGGCAAAATTGATGCTATACAAAACTGGCCTACACCCACTTCCAGAAAAGATGTCCAAAGGTTTCTCGGATTCGCCAACTTTTATAGAAAGTTTATAAAAGGATCCTCCTCCATTGCCAGGCCTTTGAGCAACCTCACTGGATCTACTTCAAGTTTCCGTTGGAACTCAGAAACTCAAAAGGCTTTTGACTTCCTCAAACAATCATTCACAACCTCTCCCATCCTCCAATTCCCAGACACAAGTCTCCAGTTCATCCTCGAGGTGGATGCCTCAGATTATGCCCTAGGGGCCATACTGTCACAGAGAAAATCACCCACGGATCCGATACATCCTGTTGCTTTCTATTCTAGACTGATGACTCCTCCAGAACGTAACTACCCCATTGGGGAGAAAGAACTTTTAGTTATAAAAGCATCATTAGAACATTGGAGACACTTACTAGAGGGTACTTCCCTTCCAATTCTCATATATACGGATCACCGAAACCTCGAATACCTACAATCAAGCAAAGCATTGTCTGCACGTCAAGTACTATGGAGTTTATTCTTCACTAGATTCCAATTCCATATTACATACTGTCCGGGTGTGAAGAATGGTAAGGCTGACTCCCTATCCAGATATCTACCTCGTCCAACTCCATCCTCACCTGTTCAACCCATCTTATCACCCCAACAATTCCTAGGGGTACTCAATGATTCCACTCAAGCTCTGAAGATACATCAAACGAATTATATCACGCTTCCTAAACTCAACCACCAAATGGACTCCAGGGGTTTAGCTCTAGCACATGGGAGGATATACATACCCCCGGCATTAAGGAATGACATTCTACGTGAACATCATGAGTCACCTTTAGCGGGACATCCTGGGATCAATAGGACTACAGAACTTGTTAAGAGGAACTACTGGTGGCCAAACTTACAACATTCTGTAGGTCAATTCGTCAAGAGTTGTCATGTGTGTGCCGTGTCAAAATCTGAAAAATCAAAACCATATGGCACGTTAAATTCCCTTCCTATCCCAGACAGACCCTGGCATACTGTAGGAATGGACTTCATAGTCGACCTACCGTCGTCCAATCAATCGACTACGATCTTGGTAGTTGTGGACATTTTAACCAAGATGGCACATTTCATACCCTACAAGAAGTTACCTACAGCTTCAGAAACCTCTAAGTTGTTCCTCTCACATATTGTTCGACTACATGGCTTGCCATCAGTTATCATCTCAGACAGAGGATCACAATTTACCTCAAGGTTCTGGAAACAACTATGTAATGTCCTCAAAATTGATCACCGATACAGTACTGCGTTCCATCCTCAAACAACCGGACAGACGGAACGAGTTAACCAGTGGATCGAACAGTACATCAGATGTTATTGCGCCCATCAACAAGATGAGTGGGTATATAACTTACCTATGGCGGAATACGCATACAACAATACTCAGAACAGTTCCACCAAGTGTACCCCATTCTACGCTAATTATGGGTATCATCCTACTTTCCATCTACATCCCCATCTCAACACTACTTCACCTGTTGTTGATGAAATGACCAACTCACTGCTAGAAGTCTTTGCCTTCCTCAAGGATAACATCCACGAAGCACAACAAAGACAAAAACGTTACTTTGATGTGAAGAGACGCACTCCACCCGATTACCAAGTCGGTGACATGGTGTGGCTCTCAACCCGCCATCTGAAGCTGAAAACCCCTAGTCGGAAATTTTCCCATCTTTTTATTGGTCCTTACGAAGTCATCAGGGTGGTTAACGAAAATGCTGTGACCCTCAGATTGCCACCTGAAATACCTGTTCATCCCACTTTCCATGTGTCCTTACTGAAGCCCTACCTACCCACACGCCAGCAGTCTACGTCTTCCCTTAATCCACCTGTGATACAAGACGACACCACTTATGAAGTATCTGACATCCTCGATTCCAGATTTTACCGTGTCGTACTACAGTATTTGGTTCGTTGGAAGGGGTACTCGCAGGATGATGACTTGTGGGAGCCTTCTTCCAATATCAACGCTTCTCGCCTGATTGGTCGCTTCCACAGGCTTCATCCGGATCGTCCTGCCCTCTCTGCTGCGGTGCAGCACCTTTGATGGGGGGACCTGTCAGGGTTGACTCCTGTGCCTTTAAGGCAAGGTTATTTATTCCTGCTCCTCCCCCCCCCAGCTGCCGATTAATGGTTAGTTTACCTGACTCTCATGAGAGAAGAAGCAAACATTGAACCTCTTGGCTAAAGTTACTAAAGTGATTCCTACTAATACCAGTCTCATCATACGGTATTGAAGTCTTAAAGGAAACCATACTAAGACCCCAACTTGATTACAAGCATCCAGACTCTGGTCTAAAAGGACAGTACCGCGGTAAATCCCGCTATCTACAAACCTCCTGAACCAGTTGTGTTATCGGACACATACGCAAGCTAAAAGTGCTCCAGTTCCTACCTTCGCTTGTTCGCGGGTGAGACCCGCTCTCAATACTCACTGAACTGACTTACGCTGTGGATTGCGTGTCAGCTTATGCTCAGCTGCTATTGGTTCCGCCTTACACACCTCCCGGTCCGCATACACTGAAGGGAATCAGACGCGGTCGAGACAATTCACACGCTGACTGCCTGTCAGCACTTACACACGCTGATCGGATTCCTCCTCCGCTGCAAGACCCGCTCTGCTGCTGCAGCTCTGACACGTCTCCCCTTAAGAGGTAATAAGAAGTAACTACGGTTACACTGCCTGCCACTTGTACCCTTGGAACTCACAGGAGTATACCAACATTGTTACCAAGACTTATTAAACACTTAGAGACTTGCTACTTAAACAGTGTTGCATCTAAAAGACTTACAGTTTAAACTTGCCAACTCCTCAATTGGCTCAAACTGCAACTTCTTCCAAGATTATAACAGGAGCTCTCTATCTCTCCTGTAACCAAGAAACAAGTTCAAACCCAATAGTTTATAGTTTACACTCTCTACAGTTAGTCTGCAGTTGTGATCCTTCTACTATATTCACAGGATTAAGTAGCACCTGACATATACAAAACAAAGATATATAGCAGTCTGGAGATATCCATAGCAACAGTCCTACAGAATAACCCCTCAATCATAAGTTTACACATTTTTTATATATTGTAATCATTATCAAGTCAAAGCAAAGAACATAAAAGATGCCAACACTTCATTAAAAAAAGACAAGAAAAACCATAGAAGCATAGCGTGTGTTGTGTTAGGAGCGTTTTTACCCTAAGTGAATACTGGTGGTGTACTAGGAAGAAAATGAGTCTAGAAGACCAGCCAAATGTAAGGCAATATCTAACTAGTGAAACATGTGCAGGACAAATAACTAGTGTTATGCCCCTAAAGAAACAGTGTAAGTGAGCGTGTTTAACATAAAAACATTACCAGATTTACAGGGTACACATTCGTATTCAACACTATTTGCAGCACGCGTATATTTAACATGGCGATCAAACGGGAACATACATGGGCCATAGGGGAAGGGGCCGCCAAAAACGTGTAGTCAAATGACACACTGGGGTGTGTGCGGACCAACCCAGCTGCTGATTGGTTCATAGGCAACCAATAGGTATATGCCAGCAGACAGCTAAAATACGTGTTGTGGTCAGGCTATGAGAAATAACGACCGCAGTCAAGATCTAGTAAACATAGGCTATATATATATATATATATATATATATATATATATATATATATATATATATATATATATATATATATATATATATTAATCTACCACCCCCAAACTAGACTATGCAAGGTGATTAATGAGTATCAAAGAGAGCTCCACACATACGTAAAAATATAAAGACCAATTAGGCACATAGATGTCATCACATGTGCAGAACGATAAGGATATTGCATGACAGAGGGGGTAGTGAAACATAAAGAAATCGGGTGTACAATGAAGTAGCAAAAAATGAAACGTAATATTATGAATATCTCCCAACATCGTATTAAGATTTACAGGCATAATAGCATAAGGCAGTCCAAAATCAAACCTTAATCTAGAAGGGAATAATATATAATTTGTTATTCATGATAGGGTTCAACCTCTATGATAGTAAATAACTAATTATGTAGCTATAAATAAATCTCTAACTCACTATACATCAACTATGGGCAATATATGTTCAGAAAATATCATTAAGTTATGGGGAAGGCTCAATAAGGGAAGGGGTCATGCTAGAACCCCAAGACTATAGATAAACAATATGTAGTAAGGAATAAGCAAAAATAATCTGTGTGGCTAGTCCAGCTAATGACTATAGATCCACGGATGGGGTTCTAATAAAAATGCCCTACTAATGCACGTATGTGTCAGGTCCCTTATATAGATATTAAGTACATATATAAGGTACAATGTGTATTTACGAAGAACACCATAACAAAATGTACTTATGTAATTCTTGTTCTAGTGCAGGATATAATCTAAATGGAACAATCATA
Source organism: Bombina bombina (assembly GCF_027579735.1). Classification (NCBI taxonomy): domain Eukaryota; kingdom Metazoa; phylum Chordata; class Amphibia; order Anura; family Bombinatoridae; genus Bombina; species Bombina bombina. The sequence goes on from NC_069507.1 coordinate 118,350,442, forward strand.
AATTAGAGAAAACAATGCCAGTCAATAGTTACATTTACCCCTGAATATTTATTTGGCCTCCACTTGTAGGAGTTTCTTCTTTCTGTCACCCCCTCGTTTAAGGGGTGGGACATGGTCAATTAATGTGAAACGCAAATCCTTAACAATGTGTTTGGCCTCCAAAAAGTGTCTGGCTACTGGTTGGTCTGTCTTTCCAGTGTCCAGGGCAGGTCCTGTGGTTCGGCATTCGTTTCTTGATGTCATCATCAGTTTTACCTACATAGAATTTGGCACAATTGCAACTCAATAGGTAGACAACAAATTTGGTGTTGCATGTCAAGTAGTGTTGAATTTGGTAGCTCTTGTTGGTATGCGGGTGTCTGAATGTCTCAGGATGTAGCTGCTAAGGGGTTAATTCTGTTTAGTTGTGAACTAAGAACAGTTGTTTGTTTTTTAAAAATAGCTGTGTACTGGGTTTGTTTGTGTTTTCTTTGAAGTGCCAGGAGCCTCATAAAAAGTTTCTAAGGCTCACTCCTCCAGATACTATTATGTATACATTGAGTCATAAAGCCACTCAAAGCTTTTAGTTCCAGAGATACACAGGATAGAGTTTTATGGCTTAGACTGTCAGTAGAATACATGATGCAAAACAGGGCCTCAGTCACAGAAACTGATAAGGTCACTAAAAGGACATTGGTATAATATATATATATATATATATATATATATATATATATATATATATATATGTGCTTTAAACTGTTATGACATTAAATGAAGGTAAATATGACAACCTATGTAATATCTGTTATCAAACTGATTCTCCCAATGAAACTAAGAGTTTCCCGATATATATATATATGGAAATAGAGATACCTAACAGAAATTATAATGGGTTCTATAATGTCAGGCAAAAACTTAGTTTATTGAAGGTCATAAAGGACAGGGGGTTCCTTAGCCTGCCCAGGAGGGTGTGGTCAGGCAACGTGATCTCTGGAAAATATGTATAAAGTTTGATGTTACAACATGTAACAGTGTCATTCTTACAAAGGGAGCTGTTCTACAGAGTAAGGACCAACGTTTCATGCCAGCCCCTGGCACAGATCTTGAGACTAGGAAAGTATTCAATCTGTTTTTTTCCCTTTTTATTTTAAATAACTGTTTGCTAATGTGTAATTTTATTTGTAACAACCTTTTATTAATAATGCATTGTGCATAATATTTTTGGCATAATAAATAATTCCTTTATTAAGTTTGGCCTTTGTCTAATAATTGAACCACGTTACTGAGAGAGACTGGAATATTAGAACTGTATAATTTAGGTTATTTTTCTACTAAATTGTACTCAGAGAGTTAATGTGTAAGTCTGGGGTTTTCCTTAGGATTTTCCCTTTAATAAATTTTAAGTGGTGGCAGCTGAGATATTGTAGTTAGTTTAGTGTGGGTGGCATTAAATGGGAGTTTGGGGCATTTCTTTTACGTCTAGTACAGACTAGAGAGTGTTGTTAACCCTTGCACCCACTGAACTAAATCACAAGCTGGCCTGGTGTGGCTAGATTGTGACCTATTAGTGAGAGTAGAAGGGGTCTGATAACCCTTTCTGTGCCAAATAAGTGACTGGCACAGGGTTAGATAACCTTGGTTCGTCACAAATTGGTGGGCAGCGGTGTAGATCATTTTTTTATTAGATTTTAGTGCTTGTGGATTTGCTAGTGTGAAAATCCCAGTACTAAAAGAAATTGTTTCTTACAATTTCACACATTGCAAACAGTCCCCTTCCCTATTCTCTGTTTTTCTTTTCTATTTTTATTTTTACTATGGAGACGTATAAGGAGCAGACTAAAGAAGTGTTGGCACTGTTATGCCAGGAGCGTGATATTCCAAAGAACAAAGATGGACTAATACAAGCTCTTTTTGAATATGATAACAGCCAAACCACACCAGTTGAAGTCTCAGGAGAGATGTCTGCAGCTGTGGGCAGTGATTCATTAGGATCTGGGGATTCATTGCACTGTTATTTGCAAACTGTTCTGAAACATATGGACTCAGTGGATGCAAGTTTGCGCATGGAACTGATTACAACATTTTATGAGAGACAGGCGGCTGCGGAAGCAGCTGAGAGACAGGCTGCTGTGGAAGCAGCTGAGAGACAGGCAGCTGTGGAAGCAGCTGAAAGACAGGCAGCTAGGGAAGCTGAGAGAGAGTCTCTGGCAGCTGAAAGACAGGCTGCTGAACGACAGGCTGAGAGAGAGTATCGGCTACAGCTTGTACGGTTGGAGAGAGGGATGGTCTCACCTGTTCTTAGTGAACCCAGAGACCCACCTGCTCCCAGAGTGCGTGCAAAGAAATTTTCCCACTCTGGAGAAAGATGGTGATGTGGATGTATTCCTGCATAGCTTTGAGAAAGTTTGCAGACAGTTCCAGCTGCCAAGGGAGCAGTGGGCCAAGTACCTTACCCCTGGCCTGAAAGGTCCTGCACTGGAGGCTTTTGTTGAACTACCCCCAAAGTTTGATCAGGACTATGATTCCATTAAAGCTGCACTGCAGAGAAGGTATAATCTTACTCCTGAGGTGTACAGGAAGAAATTCCGTTCTCTGCAAAAAGGTTTGTCAGAGAGCTATACTGCAGCTGTTGGGAACTTGATGACAGCCTTTAAACAGTGAGTCAGAGGATTAAAAGTTGCCACTATGGAGGAGCTGGAAGATTTGATTGTGAAGGAGCAATTTATGCAGCTGTGCCCAGCAGAAGTTCAAGAATGGGTTTTGGACCGAAAACCCATAACAGCTTTTGAAGCTGGTGAGCTGGCTGATTTTTACACAGCCAACAGGTCACCAGGGAATGGGAGAAAATCCTTTTCTAAGGGGGGATCCACCTGGAAAGAAGCTGCTGCATGACCCCCCTTCACAAAACCTGCTGTGCCTTTGTTTCATGTGTCTGTTCCCTCTGGGAAAGGAGGGGCGAGTGCTGCATCTGGGCAGGGGGATACCCGCAGGTGTTTTGCTTGCAACAAAGTGGTCCACATCAGCTCTACTTGCCCAGAGAGGATTAACTTGGTGCAATCAGCTATAGGGGGTAATCCCTCAGAAGTACCGGCATCTGTTTTATTTGTTACACGTCCAGAGGAAAGCAACCAAGAGAACTTGCAACCTGTGCTCGTTGGAACTATGGTAACACTTGGGCTTCGAGACACAGGTGCAGCCGTGACTCTTGTACGTCCAGCGCTGGTGCGCTCTCAGGACATTATTCCTGGCAGGACTGTAGCAGTTAAAGGGATTGGGGGAATGAAACTTGCAGTGCCTATGGCACGTGTATATCTTGATTGGGGAGCGGGAAGAGGTTTAAGAAATGTGGGGGTATCTGAAAATATTCCTAATGATGTTTTACTAGGTACTGATTTGGGTAGATTGTTATCTCTTTATGTGCCTGACAATGCTACATGTGACCTAGGGACATTAGTTGTAGACCCTTATGAGAAAAGGGCTGTGTGTGAAAATGCTCAGAGACATTATGACCAGGAGAGAGGACAGAGTGCATGTGTGCAAAGTGCTGTGCCTGAACTGGGGGTGTCTGTGCTGAGATGTGAACCTGTACGAGGAGAGACTGATGGGGGAGAAAGGCAAATAGACTGTGTGGGTCTGTCTGTGCCTGAACCGAGTTTAGCTGTACAGGGAGAAACTGTCTGTGAGAGGAGGCAGATGAGTGGTTAGTGTGTGTCTGTGATTGAATCAGTGGATTCTATAGAAGGAGATGACATTGACGGGGAGAGAATGACTGGGTGACTGGGCCGCTGGATGATGTGTGCTAGGGCCAATTCAGTTCCCTGTGGAAAGACACAACATATGGGATAAATGGCAGAAGGAAGATGGGTGCTTGTCTGCACCAGTGTCAGAAGGATCCCAAATTCTGTGTGAGGATGTAAAGTGGCAGAGTGACTGTGAGAGAGAGCAGGGGGAAAAGCTAGCCCACGCTATGACAGAAGCAGCAGAGCCACAGATTTCAGAGTGTGTGGGGGAGGAGGGTACAAGATACTCTTTGAGGAACCCCCAGAGTGAGTGTGAAACATTGTGGGTGACAGAGACCCCAGTAACCTCAGCTGTGACCTATAAACAGACTGCACAGACTAGGGGACAGAGACTGACACAGACTGCAGGCACGGGGGGGAGTACAAAGAAGTGTATTTACACAGCCCCACAGTGCCATTCAGCAAATACACTGAGAGGTGTGCGGCATCAGAGCCCCCAGCAGGCTCAGCAGCTAGGACCCACAGTGGAGAAGAGGGGGGGCAGTTAGTCAACCCCCTACCAACCATAACAGAGTGCAGGAGTACATGGATTCTACTCCAGTGGGAGGGCAAGAGCCCGTGGTACTTAAAGGGCCACTGTAAGTAAATATTTTCTATGCCTGTTACTAACTAACTACCCCAAATACGCTTTTTATCAATAGCATTTCATTAACATATCTCTACCGTATATCAGCAATCTTGTCTGCAAATTTAATTGTTTTCCAAACCCACTCCGTGGGTATCCTTTGCTCTGTACCAATCCGTTTACAATACCTAGGTTTCAAAATGGCGCTTTAAACACAAAGTTATTGGTTTAAGTATTTTGAACATGCAGTGCTGAAAATAGTGGGCAGGATAACGTGACATCATCGGTGAATAAAAGATATAACTTTTAGAACGCTATGAAACTTCGTTTTGGAGAAAATATAGGTCAGTAGGTTTTAATTAATGTTTATTAACTTTAATATGTTAGTTGTTTAGCTTAAAAATTATAACAGAAAGTAATCCTTTAAGCAGCAACTGACAGTACACAATATGTTCAGAAAGCACACCATAGGTAGCAAGACCCTAGGCTTCACAGGCACCTCTGTAACAGGGGATGATGTGTTATTCAGGGATAAGATGCAAGCCTTATTGGGGAAGGTACCTGCAAAACCCAGAGATGCCATATTCCCACAAAAACAGTTGCAGGATTCTACTGCCAGAGAGGGAGTGTATGAGATGGTGCAAAATGTTCTTGTTCTCACGCCCATGAGACAGAACAAACTACAGGCTGCATGGGAGGGGGCCTGCAATATATTAAATCAGCTGGGTAGAGAAACTAGTGTGTCATTTTTAAATAGAAGGCCTCATGATGGCAAAACTGCTATGTGCAACCGTTCTGGCAATAGTGAGCTCACCGCAAGGGGACGATCCCTTTGATAAGCATCGGGAGTGGCTTGTAGCCACCCCCTTTTTCGTCCCTTATTGGGGGAGGTGTCACGAATATTTCAGGATGTAGCTGCTAAGGGGTTAATTCTGTTTAGTTGTGAACTAAGAACAGTTGTTTGTTTTTTAAAAATAGCTGTGTACTGGGTTTGTTTGTGTTTTCTTTGAAGTGCCAGGAGCCTCATAAAAAGTTTCTAAGGCTCACTCCTCCAGATGCTATTGTGTATACATTGAGACATAAAGCCACTCAAAGCTTTTAGTTCCAGAGATACACAGGATAGAGTTTTATGACTTAGACTGTCAGTAGAATACATGATTCAAAACAGGGCCTCAGTCACAGAAACTGATAAGGTCACTAAAAGGACATTGGTATAATATATATATATGTGCTTTAAACTGTTATGACATTAAATGAAGGTAAATATGACAACCTATGTCATATATGATATCAAACCTATTCTCCCAATAAAACTAAGAGATTCCCGATACGTATATATGGAAATAGAGTTACCTAGCAGAAGTTATAATGGGTTCTATAATGTCAGGCAAAAACTTAGTTTATTGAAGGTCATAAAGGACAGGGGGGTTCCTTAGCCTGCCCAGGAGGGTGTGGTCAGGCAAAGTGATCTCTGGAAAATATGTATAAAGTTTGATGTTTCAACATGTAACAGTGTCATTCTTACAAGGGGAGCTGTTCTACAGAGTAAGGACCATTGTTTCATGCCAGCCCCTGGCACAGATCTTGAGACTAGGAGTATTCAATCTTTTTTTCTCCCTTTTTATTTTTAATAACTGTTTGCTAATGTGTAATTTTATTTTGTAACATCCTTTTATTAATAATGCATTGTGCATAATATTTTTGGCATAATAAATAATTCCTTTATTAAATTTTCTGCTAAATTGTACTCAGAGAGTTAATGTGTAAGTCTGGGGTTTTCCTTAGGATTTTCCCTTTAATAAATTTTAAGTGGTAGCAGCTGAGATATTGTAGTTAGTTTAGTGTGGGTGGCATTAAAGGGGAGTTTTGGGACATTTCTTTTACATCTAGTACAGACTGGAGAGTGTTGTTAACCCTTGCACCCACTGAACTAATTCACAAGCTTGCCTGGTGTGGCTAGAGTGTAACCTATTAGTGAGGGTAGAAGGGGTCTGATAACCCTTTCTGTGCCAAATAAGTGACTGGCGCAGGGTTGGATAACCTTGGTTCGTCACACTCTTGTAGTTGTATCTCCGCTCTTTCCTTCTTGGTGTTGTTCCTGATAACCCTTGTAATTTGTGCTTTGGGAATTGTCCTTATAAGCAATCAGGGATGGTTACTGCTTGCCAGCAGTATGGAGTTTCTGCCCGTGGGCTTCTGGAACAGTGTAGTAGCAAGACTATTGTTGTCTTTAAAGATCCTAAGGTCCAGAAAGTCTATTTCCTCTAGGCTTTTATTGGTCTTGAACTTGAAAGGGGTGGGCAAGCCGTTCAATTCAGATACCCATGTATCAAGTTCCTCCTCTGATGCTCTCCAAATTAAGAAGATATCATTGATGTATCTCTTGTAACCCTGTATGTTGTTGTTATCATATACCTTCATGGTGTTGTTCTTGAAATCCTCCATGAAGAGGTTTGCATATGATGGGGCCATATTAGACCCCATCACTGTACCCATACATTGAAGGTAGAATGTAGTCTAAAATCTAAAATAATTCAGTTTTCAGAGTTCGATTATCTTGCAGATAAATTCAGGGTCAGGTCCAACATATGGGGGATGTAGGAGGGCCATCTTGATGGGTTGAACCCCCCTCGCTATGGGGTATAACAGTATAGAGACTGGTTACATCCATGGTAACCAGCCAGTCAGTAGGTGATATGTCCATGTGTTTCAGGTTGTCCATCATGTCTGTTGAATACCTGATGTATGACTTCATCTGTTTGACCAATGGTTGTAGGTATTGGTCTACCCATATGGAAAGGGTTTGTAGAATAGAGCCCCTTGCCAAAACTATGGGTCTTCCAGGCGGTTTGTCCAATCTTTTGTGCATCTTAGGTATGGTATACAACACTGGTGTGATGGGGTAAGCAACCATCATCCAATCAAATATGTTGCTTACCCCATCACACCAGTGTTGTATACCATACCTAAGATGCACAAAAGATTGGAGTTTGTACAATAGCCTGAGGAAACAGCCCTGCAGTAGCTGAGAAACGCGTTGCTTCTATTAAAGTTTGTTTTTTAATCATACACTTGCTACTGTTTGGATTGCATCTTTAATATTTCAAACTTTTGGGGGATTGCTGTGTGACCTGTTAAATTCCTGGAATCAGTCAGCTGTGCAGCTGATAAGCTCCAGCCTGCTTTTATTGTACCTGGAGGTGCTTTGAAACATGTAAGTGTGCCTTTTCCACATTACCTGTATTCCTGAACCAAACTGTGCTGGGCTATGTTGGCTCTATCTCCTCTCATATAGGAATATCCTGATATCTACTGTTGGGATCCCATTCCAAATATGTGGCTGTTCACTTCCAGTTAGCTGGGAGGTTCCAGTCTGCCTGTTTGCACCTCCGGTGCTGTTCGTTTGTGAGTAGCCTTTTTGTCTCATCAATATCCATATTGTGTTAATGGTTCTAGGCCATTGGGCACCTCTGTGTTTTCTCCTCTAGATCATTTGAATTGCCAGGATCCTGACCTTCCTATGACAGGGAGCTGCCTTTTTCCTCCCTTGGAATATTTTGTGGACTTTTTTACACATATTTATCATTATTTATTATGTTTTGTTTTATTAATGATTTGGTGACAATTTGTTTTACTGTATACCTGTGAAGAGCACCCCCTAGAGGACATGTGTGTCTAGTACAATTTTTCTTATTGTTAAGTATTCAGAATATTATATTTAATTAAGGTTCTTGCTACTTCATTGTACACCCAATTTCGTTTATGTTTCACTACCCCCTCTGTCATGCAATATCCTTATCGTTCTGCACATGTGATGACATCTATGTGCCTAACGGGTCTTTATATTTTTATGTATGTGTGGAGCTCTCTTTGATACCCATTAATCACCTTGCATAGTCTAGTTTGGAGGTGGTAGATTGATATATATACAGTATCTCATAAAAGTGAGTACACCCCTCACATTTTTGTTAATATTTTATTATATCTTTTCATGTGACAACACTGAAGAAATGACACTTTGCTACAATGTAAAGTAGTGAGTGTACAGCTTCTATAACAGTGTAAATTTGCTGTCCCCTCAAAATAACTCAACACACAGCCATTAATGTCTAAACCGTTGGCAACAAAAGTGAGTACACCCCTAAGTGGAAATGTCCAAATTGGGCCCAATTAGTGATTTCCCTCCCTGGTGTCATGTGACTCATTAGTGTTACAAGGTCTCAGGTGTGAATAGGGAGCAAGTGTGTTAAATTTGGTGTTATCGCTCTCACACTCTCTCACACTGGAAGTTCAACATGGCACCTCATGAGAAAGAACTCTCTGAGGATCTAAAAAAAGAATTGTTGCTCTACATAAAGATGGCCTAGGCTATAAGAAGATTGCCAAGACCCTGAAAATTTGCTGCAGCACGGTGGGCAAGACCATACAGTGGTTTCACAGGACAGGTTCAACTCAGAACAGGCCTCTCCATGGTCGACCAAAGAAGTTGAGTTCACGTGCTCAGCATCATATCCAGAGGTTGTCTTTGGGAAATAGACGTATGAGTGCTGCCAGCATTGCTGCAGAGGTTGAAGGGGTGGGGAGTCAGCCTGTAAGTGCTCAGACCATAAGCAGCATACTGCATCAAATTGGTCTGCATGGCTGTCATCCCAGAAGGAAGCCTCTTCTAAAGATGAAAGCCTGCAAACAGTTTGCTGAAGAAATGAGACCAGGATAAACTTATTTGGTTCAGATGATGTCAAGCATGTGTGACGGCAACCAGCTGAGGAGTACAAGTGTGTCTTGCCTACAGTCAAGCATGGTGGTGGGAGTGTCATGGTCTGGGCCTGCATGAATGCTGATGGCACTGGGGAGCTACAGTTCATTGAGGGAACATCAATGCCAACATGTACTGTGACATACTGAAGCAGAGCATGAGCCCCTCCCTTCGGAGACTGGGCCACAGAGCAGTATTCCAACATGATAATGACCCCAAACACACCTCCAAGATGACCACTGCCTTGCTAAAGAAGCTGAGGATAAAGGTGATGGACTGGCCATGCATGTCTCCAGATCTAAACCCTATTGAGTATCTGTGGGGTATCCTCAAATGGAAGGTGGGGGAGTGCAATGTCTCTAACACCCACCAGCTCTGTGATGTCGTCATGGAGGAATGGAAGAGGACTCCAGTGGCAACCTGTGAAGCTCTGGTAAATTCCATGCCCAAGAGGGTTAAGGCAGTGCTGGATAATAATGGTGGCCACACAAAATATTGACACTTCAGGCCCAATTTGGACATTTCCACTTAGGGGTGTACTCACTTTTGTTGCCAACAGTTACATTAATGGCTGTGTGTTGAGTTATTTTGAGGGGACAGCAAATTTACACTGTTATACAGGCTGTACACTCACTACTTTACATTGTAGCAAAGTATAACTTCTTCAGTGTTGTCACATGAAAAGATATAATAAAATATTTACAAAAATGTGAGGGGTGTACTCACTTTTGTGAGATACTGTGTGTATATATATATATATATATATATATATATATATATATATATATATATATATATATATATATATATATATATATATATATATATATATATAGCCTATGTTTACTAGATCTTGACTGTGGTCGTTATTTCTCATAGCCTGACCGCAACACATATTTTGGCTGTCTGCTGGCATATACCTATTGGTTGCCTATGAACCAATCAGCAGCTGGGTTGGTTCGCACACACCCCAATGTGTCATTTGACTACACGTTTTGGTGGCCCCATCCCCTATGGACCACGTATGTTCCCATTTGATCATCATGTTGAATATACTTGTGCTGCAAATAGTATTGAATACAAATGTGTACACTGTAACTTTGGTAATGTTTTTACCTTAAACACACTCCCTTAGACTTTTTCTTTAGGGGCATAACACTAGTCATTTGTCCTGTATATGTTTCTTTAGTTAGATATAGCCTTTCATTTGGCTAGTCTTCTAGACTCATTTTCTTCCTGGTACACTGCCAGTATTCACTTAGGGTTATAATGCTCCTAACACCACACACGCTATTCTTTTTTAATGAAGATTGGGCATCTTTTATGTTCTTTGCTTTGACTTGATAATGATTACAATATATAAAAAATGTGTACACTTATGATTGAGGAGTTATCCTGTAGGTCTTTTGCTATGGATTTCTCCAGACTGCTATATATCTTTATTTTGTTTTGTATATGATGCTATTAATTTTACTTGTTTACATAGGTTTTGGGACTCTGTATTAATTAATTGATGTTACACACCTGAATGGGATTTAGGGTGTGTCCTTATCCACCAATCAGGTGGCTTTGTATGTGATTTGTTGCATTAATGAGGGGAGTTTTTTTTTTTACTTTGTACCTGTATATATACTTTCACTGTTCACTTTGTATTTGTCTAAGGAAGGGGTGAATACCTCGAAACGTCATGCTAGTTAAATATACTATTTGTTTTACAAAACCAGAGAGTGCTTATTTCTTGCTATTCATATACATATATATTTAAAAATGCTGCCCATAGCTGTGCTACTTACCCCCTTCGCTGTGCGAGGTTCTGATGCCGTCTCTCACTGCCTCAAAAGGAGGTTCCCATAGGAGCCTTTGGAAGTGCTATTTTGTGAGCTCAATGCTTCCTAGCAATGCGAATGCAAGCTCGCATTCGTATTGCGATTTATTTGTCATACCAGCGCACATTATCTTGCGCTGGTATTACAAAGTGGAGCACTTATATCGCTTGCACGCAAGTAATATTTAGTGCTCCACTTGTAATCTATTCTTTTGTGGGGTTTAATTTCTCAGTAAAAAATATGTTTTTTTAAATGCCTCCCTTAACATTATTGCTTGTGGACTCCACAACTTGGATATTAGTTCCCAGGTGTAAGGGATTGTGGACTCTTACCACCTGTATGAAAGAAAACATAATTTATGCTTACCTGATAAATCCATTTTTATTACAGTAGTGAGTCCACCCTATGTTTTCTAGTGTTAATTTATTTTCTTAACCTTTTTTCCCTGCTCCTGTTTATGATTCTTATTCCTTTTTTATCTCACTATGCTTGGCTGTACGTTAGGCTGAGGTGTGTGAGGAGAGAAGGGTTTTATAGGGCTCTTGGGGTTTTTGCCTCCTCCTAGTTATAGAGAATAGTTATTCCCAGTAGTAATGGATCGTGGAGTTTCATCACCATGAAAGAAAATAATTTATCAGGTAAGCATAAATTGTTTTTAAAACTACCCGCCCCCTCCTGAAAAAAAAGTAACCTAACCTGACTGTCCCACCTTAGAATTACATTTTATTTTATTTTGTTGCCTTAAAAACTGTGGGACGTTGCCCCTACTGGCCCAATGGAAGAGCCTCCACTGATCTCCCTGATCGTCTGGACCAATTATAAACAAGATTATTATCATAATCATCTTTGTTTCTGATCAATTTCTTCCCCTTATGTTCTGTTTATATAACAGATGTGCTAGCCCCTGTGATTCTTAATAAATTGAATAAGTAAGCCCTACCACTCTCTGCCTCCGGTTGCACAGCCACTTCAGTAAACATAATTTATCAACTTATATTTAAACTTTGAGAGGAGGAAGGATTAGACATTGATAAATAATAAACATCAATAGTTACAATATCCAGAATAATTATATGGACATATTGATACGTGTATAAGATAGTCAGACACATAACAAATAATGTACCTATCTTCCTATCTTGCAGAAAATAATAATATGAAGCTTACTATGAGCCACATAACACATGTATTAGTAGATAACAAAAACAGTAGGACTATGTAGGTTTACAACTGCAATAAAATAAAGTTACTAAACTGACATTCAAAGATCATGTTTATATATATATATATATATATATATATATATATATATATATATATATATATATATCTTGACTTGGTCCCAGTACTTATCATGGACTACATGTCATTTCACATGCAAATCACCTCCAAATAGTAACACACATTTTCTCCACCATTGCCGTTTCCTAAATGCATTAGGAATCCACAATCTTAGGCTATATACTGCTGTGTCCTTGTAGCAATCGGCCTTGTTTCTCCCTTTTGCAGTTCCACAGATTGTACTCAGCTGCTCCAAATCAACAAGCCCATAGAACAAACACATCCCTTGGGTGCCTTGGTTTATTTTTCCCAGGTAAGAAGAATCTTTTGCTGCAAAAATGTGGTAATTAGCCACAGGGGAAGTGACTCTCAGCAGGTTTACGAGCCTGAATCAGAGTTCTATTTAAACTATTTTTAGTCTCAGTCTGCACCGTTTAGGCCCACTTCAAATAGGGCCCCCACCAGCCTCAGCAAAATGCAGACGAGAGGGGATGTCGGTGGTAACTTCATGCACCCATTGACTTCTATGGGAGAAACATCGCCGCTCGCCGGCATTGCACGCCCCTTTTCTTAGAATATCGATGCTTCGAATATCAGGGCCTTTGTACAAAATAAAACATTGTTTTATGGGAGGGAGATCATATCCACATTTTTTAGATTATTGAGGGAAATACTGAGGTTTTCTATATCTGGATGTTTTTTCCAGACTATTTTTAGAGACTATAGGTAGAAGGTGAGCAAGTTTTAAGATACTTTCCACATGCACAGTTGTAGTATTTTGGGCATTTGAGTTAGCTACTATACCTAAAGACGGTCTAGTCTCCTCATACATTTTTTTCTCATTATAGACTTAACATACACTAATCTGTTTCATCTAGGTTTTTGGTAGCAAAATTTTGTTTTCCATGTAATCTTGTGTTTGTACTTTTTATCACCCATCTTTTTATTTGATTGTAACTGCTTTACAACTTTAAGGGACATGAAACACAATTTTTTTTCTGTAATGGTTTAGAAAGAGTATGCAATTTTAAACAGCTTTCTAATTTATTACCTATTTTGCTTAATTTTCTTGATATTCCTTGCTGAAAAGCATATCTAGATAGGCACAGTAGCTGCTGATTGGTGGCTGCACATATATGCCTCGTGTAATTGGCTCACCCATGTGCAATTCAATTTTTTCAACAAAAGATAGCTAAACAATTAAGCAAATTAGATAATAGAAGTAACTTGGAATGTTGTTTAAAATGGTATTCTCTACCTGAATCATGAAAGAAAATGTTGGGGTTTAGTGTCCCTTTAAGTATTACCAGGGAGGCCCAAGATAACTAGCAATTAAAACCAAAACTACAAGGAATTTCTATATCTTGGCCCATATCCCTGGTTAATACCTACCAGGCTCCCTACCCTTTTCCCAGTCCACGTTTTTGGTTTGGACACCTCTAAGAAGAGAAAGGGGTGGTGCTTGAGGATTTGCTTTATACAGGTAACTAAATATTACCTTGCTTTATACAGGTAACTAAGTATTACCTTGCTTTATACAGGTAACTAAGTATTACCTTGCTTTATACAGGTAACTAAGTATTACCCAGGGATATGGTCCAAGATATGTTTGTATTTTTGGTGTTAATTTCTAGTTGTGAGAATTAATTTCTCTACTGATTGAATAAAAAAACTATTTAAACTATTTATTTTTTAAAATGCAGAATTACTTACAAAGTATGCCCAGATTGTCATATATTAAATCTAATGTAAGTGTGATATTATGGCAATCTAGATATTTAATAGTAAAGTTAGGTGCAGCATCTGGCAGATGGTTGTACTGTTCTATGGAGGTGCTGGGGGATGCTATGCACTTCCAAACACATGTGTAGCTCCCCCATTGAGCTACAAAGGGCTCCATATATTACGTGTCCAAACATTTTCACCACCTTTGTTAGCCCCCAAAATATTATAGGTAAAGTCTACTTAAAAAATTGTATTGTTTAAAAAGATAGATAATCCCTTTATTACACATTCTATAGTTTTGCAAAACCAACACAGTTATATTAATATTCTTTTTACCTCTGTGATTACCTCTTATCTTAGCCTTTGGAGACTGCCCCTTATCTCCATTTGACAGACTTGCATTTTAGCCAATCAGAGCTGACTCATAACTCAACGGGAGTAAGCACAAGGTTGACTATATGGCACGCACATACTAGCACTGTCTAACTAAACAACTGTCAAAATGCAGTGAGATTAGAGGCGGCCTTCAATAGAAATCAGTTTAAGCCTATCTAGGTTTAGCTTTCAAAAATGAATACCAAGAGACCAAAGCAAATTTAATGAAAAAGTAAATTGCTAAGTTGTTTAAAATAGCATGCCCTAACTGAGTCATAAAAGTTTAATTTTGACTTCACTGTCCCTTTAAGTTCTAGAACAGCCACTGCTCACTTGTGTGCCCCATACTGCAATGACAGTTATCAGTGTCCAGTTATGCTCCCAGGTGCTTGTGTTCTCCAGGATCCAGCAAGTAACTCTCAGCTAGATTACGAGTTGTGCGTTATGAGTGAAAAAGCATCATTATGGCTCTTTTTTTACTACCGCTGGTATTACAGGTGTTGTAGTTATAGCTGTACCGCACACTTTTTTGGCTGTCACGCAACGTACGTACCGCACTTTTTAAAAAGTCCTTTTTTAATGGGACTTCCACAGCACCGGTATTACGAGTTTGCCTGGCAGGCCAAAAAGTGAGCAGTACAGCCTATAACTACAAGATCTGTACCGCCACCTGAAAGTCAATAGTTATGAGTTTTACGTTACAAAGCTGTAGCATAAAACTCATAACTAAAGTGTTACAAAGTACATTAATACCCATAAACTACCTATTAACCCCTAAACCGAGGCCCTCCCGCATCGCAAACACTAAAATAAAATTATTGACCCCTAATCTGCTGCTCCGGACATCGCCACCACTATAATAAACCTATTAACCCCTAAACCGCCGCACTCCCGCATCGCTAACACTAGTTAAATATTATTAACCCCTAATCTGCTGTCCCTAACATCGCCGCAACCTACATTAATGTTATTAACCCCCTAATCTGCTGCCCCCAAAATCGCCGCCACCTAACTACACTTATTAACCCCTAATCTGCTGCCCCCAATGTCACCGTCACTATACTAAAGTTATTAACCCCTAAACCTAACCCTGATTGGAACAGCCAGCAGAATGTGAGCTCAATCCCATTGGCTGATTGGGTCAGCCAATAGGATTAAAGCTCAATCCTATTGACTGATTGCATCAGCCAATAGGATTTTTTACCCTTTAATTCCTATTGGCTGATAGAATTCTATCAGCCAATCGGAATTCAAGGGACGCCATCTTGGATTGCATCCCTTAAAGGGAACCTTCAGTGTACGGCTGGGACCGTATGAAGAGGATGCTCCACGCCGGATGTCTTGAAGAGGGACCTGCTCCGCGCTGGAAGGATGAAGATAGAAGATGCAGTCTGGATGAAGACTTCTGCCCGCCTGGATGATGACTTCTTGCCGCTTGGATGAAGACTTCTCCCGGCTTCGTTGAGGACTTCTTGTCGCTTGGATGAAGACTTCGCCGGCTGTATGAGGATGGATGTCCGGTCTTACAAAACTGTAAGTGAATCTTCGGGGGTTAGTGTTAGGTTTTATTAAGGGTTTTATTTTTAGCTTAGGGTTTGGGCAATGTAAAAGAGCTGAATGCCCTTTTAAAGGCAATGCCCATCCAAATGCCCTTTTTAGGGCAATGGGTAGCTTAGGTTTTTTTAGATAGAATTTTATTTGGGGGGGCTGGTTGTATGGGTGGTGGGTTTTACTGTTGGGGGGATGTTTGTATTTTTATTTGCCAGGTAAAAGAGCTGATATCTTTGGGGCAATGCCCCGCAAAAGGCCCTTTTAAGGGATATTGGCAGTTTAGTTTAGGCTAGGGGTTTTATTATTTTGGGGGGCTTATTTATTTTGATAGGGCTATTAGATTAGGAGTAATTAGTTTAAATATTTGATAATTTCTTTTTTTATTTTGTGTAATTTAGTGTTCATTTTTTTGTGTGATTTAGTTAACCCCTTAACGACATGCGTCGTACAGGGTACGTCGCACACAACCTGGTCTTTAAAGACCAGCGACGTACCCTGTACGACGTTGGGGTTGAAAGCGGCTGGAAGTGATCCTGATCACTTCCAGCCGCTTTCCGGTTATTGCTGTGATGCCTCGATATCGAGGCATCACTGCAATAACATTTTACCCCATCCGATGCAGAGAGAGCCACTCTGTGGCCCTCTCTGCACCGGACATCGATGGCCAGCAATTGTTGGTGGGTGGGCGGCCATCGGTGCATTACGTAATGCAGAGGTGGGCAGGATCGCTGGGGGCGCGCACGGACGCGTGCGCATGCACAGGGAGGGAGCTGGTGGGAAACATTACACTATGGAACAGATTTTGTTTATATTTAGAGGGAGAGAGGGGGGTATATAAAATTTAAAATATATAATCTAAGTGATCTGGGAGGGGGTGGAGGTTTAGTCTTGAGGGGGGGGGGAAGCTACACTACAGAAAATTGGGGGGGAAAAGATAAAAAATATATCTTTTTTTGTAAACTAGGTACTGGCAGACAGCTGCCAGTACCCAAGATGGCTCCCAATAATGTAGAGGGGGAGGGTTAGAGAGCTGTTTGGGGGGGATCAGGGAGGTTTGGGGCTAAGGGGGATCCTACACAGCAGCATATGTAAATATGCTAAAAAATAATAATAATAATAAAAAAAAAAATACCTTTTATTTTAGTACTGGCAGACTTTCTGCCAGTACTTAAGATGGTGGGGACAATTGTGGGGTGGGGGAGGGAAGAGAGCTGTTTGGGAGGGATCAGGGGGTCTGATGTGTTAGGTGGGAGGCTGATCTCTACACTAAAGCTAACATTAACCCTGCAAGTTCCCTACAACATCCCTAATTAACCCCTTCACTGCTAGACATAATACACGTGTGATGTGCAGCGGCATTTAGCAGCCTTCTAATTACCAAAAAGCATCGCCTAAACCATATATGTCTGCTATTTCTGAACAAAGGGGATCCCAGAGAAACATTTACAACCATTTGTGCCATAATTGCACAAGCTGTTTGTAAATAATTTCAGTGAGAAACCTAAAATTGCGAAAAAATTTACGTTTTTTTTTTAATTTGATCGCATTTGGCGGTGAAATGGTGGCATTAAATATACCAAAATGGGCCTAGATCAACACTTTGGGTTGTCTACTACACTACACTAAAGCTAAAATTAACTCTACAAGCTCCCTACATGCTCCCTAATTAACCCCTTCACTGCTGGGCTTAAAACACGTGTGGTGCACAGTGGCATTTAGCAGCCTTCTAATTACCAAAAAGCAACACCCAAGCCATATAAGTCTGCTATTTCTGAACAAAGGGGATCCCAGAGAAGCATTTACAACCATTTATGTCATAATTGCACAAGTTGTTTGTAAATAATTTCTATGAGAAACCTAAAGTTTGTGAAAAATTTAACAATTTTTTTTATTTGATCGCATTTGGCGGTGAAATGGTGGCAGGAAATATACCAAAATGGGCCTAGATCAATACTTTGGAATGTCTTCTAAAAAAATATATATACATGTTAAGGGATATTCAGGTATTCCTGACAGATATTAGGGTTCCAATGTAACTAGCGCTCATTTCTTTCATGTAATTAACAAGAGTCCATGAGCTAGTGACGTATGGGATATACATTCCTACCAGGAGGGGCAAAGTTTCCCAAACCTTAAAATGCCTATAAATACACCCCTCACCACACCCACAAATCAGTTTTACAAACTTTGCCTCCAAGGGAGGTGGTGAAGTAAGTTTGTGCTAGATTCTACGTTGATATGCGCTCCGCAGCAAGTTGGAGCCCGGTTTTCCTCTCAGCGTGCAGTGAATGTCAGAGGGATGTGAGGAGAGTATTGCCTATTGAATGCAGTGATCTCCTTCTACGGGGTCTATTTCATAAGGTTCTCTGTTATCGGTCGTAGAGATTCATCTCTTACCTCCCTTTTCAGATCGACGATATACTCTTATATTTACCATTTCCTCTACTGATTCTCGTTTCAGTACTGGTTTGGCTTTCTACAAACATGTAGATGAGTGTCCTGGGGTAAGTAAGTCTTATTTTCTGTGACACTCTAAGCTATGGTTGGGCACTTTATTTATAAAGTTCTAAATATATGTATTCAAACATTTATTTGCCTTGACTCAGAATGTTCAACTTTCCTTATTTCCAGACAGTCAGTTTCATATTTGGGATTATGCTTTAAATTATCATATTTTTTCTTACCTCAAAAATTTGACTTTTTTCCCTGTGGGCTGTTAGGCTCGCGGGGGCTGAAAATGCTTCATTTTATTGCGTCATTCTTGGCGCTGACTTTTTTGGCGCAAAAATTATTTTCCGTTTCCGGCGTCATACGTGTCGCCGGAAGTTGCGTCATTTTTGACGTTATTTTGCGCCGAAAATGTCGGCGTTCCGGATGTGGCGTCATTTTTGGCGCCAAAAGCATTTAGGCGCCAAATAATGTGGGCGTCTTATTTGGCGCCAAAAAATATGGGCGTCGCTTTTGTCTCCACATTATTTCAGTCTCATTTTTCATTTGCTTCTGGTTGCTAGAAGCTTGATGTTTGGCATTTTTTTCCCATTCCTGAAACTGTCTTATAAGGAATTTGATCTATTTTGCTTTATATGTTGTTTTTTCTCTTACATATTGCAAGATGTCTCACGTTGCATCTGAGCCAGAAGATACTACAGGAAAACCACTGCCTGCTGGATCTACCAAAGCTAAGTGTATCTGCTGTAAACTTTTGGTAGCTATTCCTCCAGCTGTTGTTTGTAATAATTGTCATGACAAACTTGTTAAAGCAGATAATATTTCCTTTAGTGATGTACCATTGCCTGTTGCAGTTCCCTCAACATCTAAGGTGCAGAATGTTCCTGATAACATAAGAGATTTTGTTTCTGAATCCATAAAGAAGGCTTTGTCTGTTATTTCTCCTTCTAGTAAACGTAAAAAGTCTTTTAAATCTTCTCTCTCTACAGATGAATTTTTAAATGAACACCATCATTCTGATTCTTTGGACTCTTCTGGTTCAGAGGATTCTGTCTCAGAGATTGATGCTGATAAATCTTCATATTTATTTAAGATGGAATTTATTCGCTCTTTACTTAAAGAAGTATTAATTGCTTTAGAAATAGAGGATTCTAGTCCTCTTGATACTAATTCTATACGTTTGGATAAGGTTTTTAAAGCTCCTGCGGTTATTCCAGAAGTCTTTCCTGTTCCTAATGCTATTTCTGCAGTAATTGCTAAGGAATGGGATAAATTGGGTAATTCATTTACTCCTTCTAAACGTTTTAAGCAATTATATCCTGTTCCGCCTGACAGGTTAGAATTTTGGGACAAAATCCCTAAAGTTGATGGGGCTATTTCTACCCTTGCTAAACGTACTACCATTCCTACGTCAGATGGTACCTCGTTTAAGGATCCTTTAGATAGAAAAATTGAATCTTTTCTAAGAAAAGCTTATCTATGTTCAGGTAATCTTCTTAGACCTGCTATATCATTGGCTGATGTTGCTGCAGCTTCAACTTTTTGGTTGGAAACTCTAGCGCAACAAGTAACAAATCGTGATTCTCATGATATTATTATTCTTCTCCAGCATGCTAATAATTTCATCTGTGATGCCATTTTTGATATTATTAGAGTTGATGTTAGATTTATGTCTCTGGCTATCTTAGCCAGAAGAGCTTTATGGCTTAAGACTTGGAATGCTGATATGGCTTCTAAATCAACTCTACTTTCCATTTCTTTCCAGGGAAACAAATTATTTGGTTCTCAGTTGGATTCTATTATTTCAACTGTTACTGGTGGGAAAGGAACTTTTTTACCACAGGATAAAAAGTCTAAAGGTAAAAACAGGGCTAACAATCGTTTTCGTTCCTTTCGTTTCAACAAAGAACAAAAGCCTGATCCTTCGTCCTCAGGAGCAGTTTCAGTTTGGAAACCATCTCCAGTCTGGAATAAATCCAAGCCTGCTAGAAAGGCAAAGCCTGCTTCTAAGTTCACATGAAGGTACGGCCCTCATTCCAGTTCAGCTGGTAGGGGGCAGGTTACGTTTTTTCAAAGAAATTTGGATCAATTCTGTTCACAATCTTTGGATTCAGAACATTGTTTCAGAAGGGTACAGAATTGGTTTCAAGATGAGACCTCCTGCAAAGAGATTTTTTCTTTCCCATGTCCCAGTAAATCCAGTGAAAGCTCAAGCATTTCTGAATTGTGTTTCAGATCTAGAGTTGGCTGGAGTAATTATGCCAGTTCCAGTTCCGGAACAGGGGATGGGGTTTTATTCAAATCTCTTCATTGTACCAAAGAAGGAGAATTCCTTCAGACCAGTTCTGGATCTAAAATTATTGAATCGTTATGTAAGGATACCAACGTTCAAGATGGTAACTGTAAGGACTATATTGCCTTTTGTTCAGCAAGGGAATTATATGTCCACAATAGATTTACAGGATGCATATCTGCATATTCCGATTCATCCAGATCATTATCAGTTCCTGAGATTCTCTTTTCTAGACAAGCATTACCAATTTGTGGCTCTACCGTTTGGCCTTGCTACAGCTCCAAGAATTTTCACAAAGATTCTCGGTGCCCTTCTGTCTGTAATCAGAGAACAGGGTATTGTGGTATTTCCTTATTTGGACGATATCTTGGTACTTGCTCCGTCTTTACATTTAGCAGAGTCTCATACGAATCGACTTGTGTTGTTTCTTCAAGATCATGGTTGGAGGATCAATTTACCAAAAAGTTCTTTGATTCCTCAAACAAGGGTAACCTTTCTGGGTTTCCAGATAGATTCAGTGTCCATGACTTTGTCTTTAACAGACAAGAGACGTCTAAAATTGATTACAGCCTGTCGAAACCTTCAGTCTCAATCATTCCCTTCGGTAGCCTTATGCATGGAAATTCTAGGTCTTATGACTGCTGCATCGGACGCGATCCCCTTTGCTCGTTTTCACATGCGACCTCTTCAGCTCTGTATGCTGAACCAATGGTGCAGGGATTACACGAAGATATTTCAATTAATATCTTTAAAACCGATTGTTCGGCACTCTCTAACGTGGTGGACAGATCACCATCGTTTAATTCAGGGGGCTTCTTTTGTTCTTCCAACCTGGACTGTAATTTCAACAGATGCAAGTCTCACAGGTTGGGGAGCTGTGTGGGGATCTCTGACGGCACAAGGAGTTTGGGAATCTCAGGAGGTGAGATTACCGATCAGGGAAGCGGATTATCTCAGTCGCCAAACGTTGCATCCGGGCGAATGGTCTCTTCACCCAGAGGTATTTCTTCAGATTGTTCAATTGTGGGGGCTCCCAGAGATAGATCTGATGGCCTCTCATCTAAACAAGAAACTTCCCAGGTATCTGTCCAGATCCCGGGATCCTCAGGCGGAGGCAGTGGATGCATTATCACTTCCTTGGAAGTATCATCCTGCCTATATCTTTCCGCCTCTAGTTCTTCTTCCAAGAGTAATCTCCAAGATTCTGAGGGAATGCTCGTTTGTTCTGCTAATAGCTCCGGCATGGCCTCACAGGTTTTGGTATGCGGATCTTGTCCGGATGGCATCTTGCCAGCCATGGACTCTTCCGTTAAGACCAGACCTTCTGTCACAAGGTCCTTTTTTCCATCCGGATCTGAAATCCTTAAATTTAAAGGTATGGAGATTGAACGCTTGATTCTTGGTCATAGAGGTTTCTCTGACTCCGTGATTAATACTATGTTACAGGCTCGTAAATCTGTATCTCGAGAGATATATTATAGAGTCTGGAAGACTTATATTTCTTGGTGTCTTTCTCATCATTTTTCTTGGCATTCTTTTAGAATACCGAGAATTTTACAGTTTCTTCAGGATGGTTTAGATAAGGGTTTGTCCGCAAGTTCTTTGAAAGGACAAATCTCCGCTCTTTCTGTTCTTTTTCACAGAAAGATTGCTATTCTTCCTGATATTCATTGTTTTGTACAAGCTTTGGTTCGTATAAAACCTGTCATTAAGTCAATTTCTCCTCCTTGGAGTTTGAATTTGGTTCTGGGAGCTCTTCAAGCTCCTCCGTTTGAACCTATGCATTCATTGGACATTAAATTACTTTCTTGGAAAGTTTTGTTCCTTTTGGCCATCTCTTCTGCTAGAAGAGTTTCTGAATTATCTGCTCTTTCGTGTGAGTCTCCTTTTCTGATTTTTCATCAGGATAAGGCGGTGTTGCGAACTTCTTTTGAATTTTTACCTAAAGTTGTGAATTCCAACAACATTAGTAGAGAAATTGTGGTTCCTTCATTATGTCCTAATCCTAAGAATTCTAAGGAGAAATCATTGCATTCTTTGGATGTTGTTAGAGCTTTGAAATATTATGTTGAAGCTACGAAATCTTTCCGTAAGACTTCTAGTCTATTTGTTATCTTTTCCGGTTCTAGGAAAGGCCAGAAAGCTTCTGCCATTTCTTTGGCATCTTGGTTGAAATCTTTAATTCATCTTGCCTATGTTGAGTCGGGTAAAATTCCGCCTCAAAGAATTACAGCTCATTCTACTAGGTCAGTATCTACTTCCTGGGCGTTTAGGAATGAAGCTTCGGTTGACCAGATCTGCAAAGCAGCAACTTGGTCCTCTTTGCATACTTTTACTAAATTCTACCATTTTGATGTATTTTCTTCTTCTGAAGCAGTTTTTGGTAGAAAAGTTCTTCAGGCAGCGGTTTCAGTTTGAATCTTCTGCTTATGTTTTTTGTTAAACTTTATTTTGGGTGTGGATTATTTTCAGCAGGAATTGGCTGTCTTTATTTTATCCCTCCCTCTCTAGTGACTCTTGTGTGGTAAGATCCACATCTTGGGTAGTCATTATCCCATACGTCACTAGCTCATGGACTCTTGTTAATTACATGAAAGAAAACATAATTTATGTAAGAACTTACCTGATAAATTCATTTCTTTCATATTAACAAGAGTCCATGAGGCCCACCCTTTTTTGTGGTGGTTATGATTTTTTTGTATAAAGCACAATTATTCCAATTCCTTATTTTATATGCTTCGCACTTTTTTCTTATCACCCCACTTCTTGGCTATTCGTTAAACTGATTTGTGGGTGTGGTGAGGGGTGTTTTTATAGGCATTTTAAGGTTTGGGAAACTTTGCCCCTCCTGGTAGGAATGTATATCCCATACGTCACTAGCTCATGGACTCTTGTTAATATGAAAGAAATGAATTTATCAGGTAAGTTCTTACATAAATTATGTTTTTGAAAAAAAGTGGTTTTGAAATAGCAAAGTGCTACTTGTATTTATTGCCCTATAACTTGCAAAAAAAGCAAAGAACATGTAAACATTGGGTATTTCTAAACTCAGGACAAAATTTAGAAACTATTTAGCATGGTTGTTTTTTGGTGGTTGTAGATGTGTAACAGATTTTGGGGGTCAAAGTTAGAAAAAGTGTGTTTTTTTCCATTTTTTCCTCATATTTTATAATTTTTTTAATAATAAATTATAAGATATGATGAAAATAATGGTATCTTTAGAAATTCCATTTAGTGGCCAGAAAAACGGTATATAATATGTGTGGGTACAGTAAATGAGTAAGAGGAAAATTACAGCTAAACAAAAACACTGCAGAAATGTAAAAATAGCCCTTGTCTTTAAGGGAAAGACATTGAAAAATGGCCTTGGTCCTTAAGGGGTTAATTGTATTTGATTAATGTAATTTATGTTAGGTTTTACTGTAAGACAGGTTATGTTTTATTTATTTTAACTAGGTAGCTAGTAAATAGTTAATAACTATTTACTAACTAGTCTACCTAGTTAAAATAAATACAAACTTACCTGTGAAATAAAAATAAAACATAAGCTAGATACAATATAACTATTAGTTATATTGTAGCTAGCTTAGGTTTTATTTTACAGGTAAGTATTTATTTAGTTTTAAATAGGAATAATTTAGGTATTAATTGTAATTTTTATTTGGAATTATTTTAATTATGTTAAAGTTAGTGGGGGTTAGGGTTATGTTAGGGTTAGACTTAGGTTTAGGTTTAGGGGTTAATAACATTAGTATAGTGGCGGAGACATTGGGGGCAGCAGATTGGGGGTTAATAACATTAATGTAGGTTGCGGCGATGTTGGGGGCAGCAGATTAGGGGTGTTTAGACTCGGGGTTTATGTTAGGGTGTTAGGTTTAAACATTAAAAACTATTTCCCCATAGACATCAATGGGGCAGCGTTACGGAGCTTTACGCTCCATGATTGCAGGTTTTAGGCTTTTTTTTAGCCGGCTCTCCCCATTGTTGTCTATGGGAAAATCGTGCACGAGCACGTAACAGCAGCTCAAAGCAGCTCTGGTATTTGTGTGCTGTATGGAGCTCAACGCTGCCATATCGCCCGCAAACGTACCAGCGCTATAGGGTGTGAAACACCGCCGAAAATGCTGCGGTCGTTAATTTCCCTATAGCGCTCAAAACTCGTAATCTAGCTGTCTGCTATTTATATCTTCTGCTGTTTCTGAATGATTCTCTGGTTTTCTCTCACTTATCTGGCTTCATATTGATCTGCAAAACCTCTGCAGCCAAGTATGATGATGTACATGTCTATTGCTTGGCCCTGACCTGTAGTCAAGTTCATTACCAGTACCAGTCTATAATCTGCTGCTGTGAGAGCAAGCTCTGCAGCCAAGTTTATGAAAATACCTTTTTCTTTCATGTAATTAGCAAGAGTCCATGAGCTAGTGACGTATGGGATATACATTCCTACCAGGAGGGGCAAAGTTTCCCAAACCTCAAAATGCCTACAAATACACCCCTCACCACACCCACAAATCAGTTTTACAAACTTTGCCTCCTATGGAGGTGGTGAAGTAAGTTTGTGCTAGATTCTACGTTGATATGCGCTCCGCAGCAGGTTGGAGTCCGGTTTTCCTCTCAGCGTGCAGTGAATGTCAGAGGGATGTGAGGAGAGTATTGCCTATTTGAATTCAATGATCTCCTTCTATGGGGTCTATTTCATAGGTTCTCTGTTATCGGTCGTAGAGATTCATCTCTTACCTCCCTTTTCAGATCGACGATATACTCTTATATATATATATATATATATATACCATTACCTCTGCTGATTTTCGTTTCAGTACTGGTTTGGCTTTCTACAACATGTAGATGAGTGTCCTGGGGTAAGTAAGTCTTATTTTCTGTGACACTCTAAGCTAAGGTTGGGCACTTTTTATAAAGTTCTAAATATATGTATTCAAACATTTATTTGCCTTGACTCAGGATGTTCAACATTCCTTATTTCAGACAGTCAGTTTCATATTTGGGATAATGCATATGAATCATTCAATTTTTTCTTACCTTAAAATTTTACTTTCCCTGTGGGCTGTTAGGCTCGCGGGGGCTGAAAATGCTTCATTTTATTGCGTCATTCTTGGCGCGGACTTTTTTGGCGCAAATTTTTTTTTCTGTTTCCGGCGTCATACGTGTCGCCGGAAGTTGTGTCATTTTTGACGTTCTTTTGCGCCAAAAGTGTCGGTGTTCCGGATGTGGCGTCATTTTTGGCGCCAAAAGCATTTAGGCGCCAAATAATGTGGGCATCTTTTTTGGCGCTAAAAAAATATGGGCGTCACTATTGTCTCCACATTATTTAAGTCTCATTATTTATTGCTTCTGGTTGCTAGAAGCTTGTTCTCTGGCATTTTTTCCCATTCCTGAAACTGTCATTTAAGGAATTTGATCAATTTTGCTTTATATGTTGTTTTTTCTATTACATATTGCAAGATGTCCCACGTTGAAACTGAGTCAGAAGATACTTCTGGAAAATCGCTGCCTGGTGCTGGAGCTACCAAAGCTAAGTGTATCTGCTGTAAACTTATGGTATCTGTTCCTCCAGCTGTTGTTTGTACTGATTGTCATGACAAACTTGTTAATGCAGATAATATTTCCTTTAGTACTGTTACATTACCTGTTGCTGTTCCGTCAACATCTAATACTCAGAGTGTTCCTGATAACATAAGAGATTTTGTTTCTAAATCCATTAAGAAGGCTATGTCTGTTATTCCTCCTTCTAGTAAACGTAAAAAGTTCTTTTAAAACTTCTAATTTTTCAGATGAATTTTTAAATGAACATCATCATTCTGATTCTGATAATGGTTCTTCTGGTTCAGAGGATTCTGTCTCAGAGGTTGATGCTGATAAATCTTCATATTTATTTAAAATGGAATTTATTTGTTCTTTACTTAAAGAAGTCCTAATTTCATTAGAAATTGAGGATTCTGGTCCTCTTGATACTAAATCTAAACGTTTAGATAAGGTTTTTAAATCTCCTGTAGTTATTCCAGAAGTTTTTCCTGTCCCTGGTGCTATTTCTGAAGTAATTTCCAGGGAATGGGATAATTTGGGTAATTCATTTACTCCTTCTAAACGTTTTAAGCAATTATATCCTGTGCCATCTGACAGATTAGAGTTTTGGGACAAAATCCCTAAGGTTGATGGGGCTGTCTCTACTCTTGCTAAGCGTACTACTATTCCTACAGCAGATGGTACTTCCTTTAAGGATCCTTTAGATAGGAAAATTGAATCCTTTCTAAGAAAAGCTTACTTGTGTTCAGGTAATCTTCTTAGACCTGCTATATCTTTAGCGGATGTTGCTGCATCCTCAACTTTTTGGTTAGAAGCTTTAGCGCAACAAGTAACAGATCATAATTCTCATAGCATTATTCTTCTTCTTCAACATGCTAATAATTTTATTTGTGATGCCATCTTTGATATCATTAGAGTTGGTGTCAGGTATATGTCTCTAGCTATTTTAGCTAGAAGAGCTTTATGGCTTAAAACTTGGAATGCTGATATGTCTTCTAAGTCTATTCTGCTTTCCCTTTCTTTCCAGGGTAATAAATTATTTGGTTCTCAGTTGGATTCTATTATCTCAACTGTTACTGGAGGGAAAGGAACTTTTTTACCACAGGATAAAAAATCTAAAGGTAAATTTAGGTCTAATAATCGTTTTCGTTCCTTTCGTCACAAGAAGGAACAAAAGCCTGATCCTTCATCCTCAGGAGCGGTATCAGTTTGGAAACCATCTCCAGTCTGGAATAAATCCAAGCCTTTTAGAAAATCAAAGCCAGCTCCTAAGTCCACATAAAGGTGCGGCCCTCATTCCAGCTCAGCTGGTAGGGGGCAGATTACGTTTTTTCAAAGAAATTTGGATCAATTCCGTTCACAATCTTTGGATTCAGAACATTGTTTCAGAAGGGTACAGAATTGGCTTCAAGATAAGGCCTCCTGCAAAGAGATTTTTTCTCTCCCGTGTCCCAGTAAACCCAGCGAAGGCTCAAGCATTTCTGAAATGTGTTTCAGATCTAGAGTTGGCTGGAGTAATTATGCCAGTTCCAGTTCTGGAACAGGGGCTGGGGTTTTATTCAAATCTCTTCATTGTACCAAAGAAGGAGAATTCCTTCAGACCAGTTCTGGATCTAAAAATATTGAATCGTTATGTAAGGATACCAACATTCAAAATGGTAACTGTAAGGACTATCCTGCCTTTTGTTCAGCAAGGGCATTATATGTCTACAATAGATTTACAGGATGCATATCTGCATATTCCGATTCATCCAGATCACTTTCAGTTTCTGAGATTCTCTTTCCTAGACAAGCATTACCAGTTTGTGGCTCTGCCGTTTGGCCTAGCAACAGCTCCAAGAATTTTTACAAAGGTTCTCGGTGCCCTTCTGTCTGTAATCAGAGAACAGGGTATTGTGGTATTTCCTTATTTGGACGATATCTTGGTACTTGCTCAGTCTTCACATTTAGCAGAATCTCATACGAATTGACTTGTGTTGTTTCTTCAAGATCATGGTTGGAGGATCAATTTACCAAAAAGTTCATTGATTCCTCAGACAAGGGTAACCTTTTTAGGTTTCCAGATAGATTCAGTATCCATGACTCTATCTTTGACAGACAAGAGACGTCTAAAATTGATCTCAGCTTGTCGAAACCTTCAGTCTCAATCATTCCCTTCGTTAGCCTTATGCATGGAAATTCTAGGTCTTATGACTGCTGCATCGGACGCGATCCCCTTTGCTCGTTTTCACATGCGACCTCTTCAGCTTTGTATGCTGAACCAGTGGTGCAGGGATTACACAAAGATATCTCAATTAATATCTTTAAAACCAATTGTACGACACTCTGTGACGTGGTGGACAGATCACCGTCGTTTAGTTCAGGGGGCTTCTTTTGTTCTTCCGACCTGGACTGTAATTTCAACAGATGCAAGTCTTACAGGTTGGGGAGCTGTGTGGGGGTCTCTAACAGCACAAGGGGTTTGGGAATCTCAGGAGGTGAGATTACCGATCAATATTTTGGAACTCCATGCAATTTTCAGAGCTCTTCAGTCTTGGCCTCTTCTAAAGAGAGAATCGTTCATTTGTTTTCAGACAGACAATGTCACAACTGTGGCATACATCAATCATCAAGGAGGGACTCACAGTCCTCTGGCTATGAAAGAAGTATCTCGAATTCTGGTATGGGCGGAATCCAGCTCCTGTCTAGTTTCTGCGGTTCATATCCCAGGTATAGACAATTGGGAAGCGGATTATCTCAGTCGCCAGACGTTACATCCGGGCGAATGGTCTCTTCACCCAGAGGTATTTCTTCAGATTGTTCAAATGTGGGGACAGAAATAGATCTGATGGCCTCTCAGCTAAACAAGAAACTTCCCAGGTATCTGTCCAGGTCCAGGGATCCTCAAGCGGAAGCAGTGGATGCATTGTCACTTCCTTGGAAGTATCATCCTGCCTATATCTTTCCGCCTCTAGTTCTTCTTCCAAGAGTAATCTCCAAGATTCTGAAGGAATGCTCGTTTGTTCTGCTGGTAGCTCCAGCTTGGCCTCACAGGTTTTGGTATGCGGATCTTGTCCGGATGGCCTCTTGCCAACCGTGGACTCTTCCGTTAAGACCAGACCTTCTGTCGCAAGGTCCTTTTTTCCATCAGGATCTCAAATCCTTAAATTTAAAGGTATGGAGATTGAACGCTTGATTCTTAGTCAAAGAGGTTTCTCTGACTCTGTGATTAATACTATGTTACAGGCTCGTAAATCTGTATCTAGGGAGATATATTATAGAGTCTGGAAGACTTATATTTCTTGGTGTCTTTCTCATCATTTTTCCTGGCATTCTTTTAGAATTCCGAGAATTTTACAGTTTCTTCAGGATGGTTTGGATAAAGGTTTGTCTGCAAGTTCCTTGAAAGGACAAATCTCTGCTCTTTCTGTTCTTTTTCACAGAAAGATTGCTAATCTTCCTGATATTCATTGTTTTGTACAAGCTTTGGTTCGTATAAAACCTGTCATTAAGTCAATTTCTCCTCCTTGGAGTTTGAATTTGGTTCTGGGGGCTCTCCGTTTGAACCTATGCATTCAGTGGACATTAAATTACTTTCTTGGAAAGTTTTGTTCCTTTTGGCCATCTCTTCTGCCAGAAGAGTTTCTGAATTATCTGCTCTTTCTTGTGAGTCTCCTTTTCTGATTTTTCACCAGGATAAGGCGGTGTTGCGAACTTCTTTTCAATTTTTACCTAAGGTTGTGAATTCCAACAACATTAGTAGAGAAATTGTGGTTCCTTCATTATGTCCTAATCCTAAGAATTCTAAGGAGAAATCATTGCATTCTTTGGATGGAGTTAGAGCTTTGAAATATTATGTGGAAGCTACTAAGAATTTCCGAAAGACTTCTAGTCTATTTGTTATCTTTTCCGGTTCTAGGAAAGGTCAGAAGGCCTCTGCCATTTCTTTGGCATCTTGGTTGAAATCTTTAATTCATCATGCTTATGTCGAGTCGGGTAAAACTCCGCCTCAAAGGATTACAGCTCATTCTACTAGGTCAGTTTCTACTTCCTGGGCGTTTAGGAATGAAGCTTCGGTTGATCAGATTTGCAAAGCAGCAACTTGGTCTTCTTTGCATACTTTTACTAAATT
Source organism: Bombina bombina (assembly GCF_027579735.1). Classification (NCBI taxonomy): domain Eukaryota; kingdom Metazoa; phylum Chordata; class Amphibia; order Anura; family Bombinatoridae; genus Bombina; species Bombina bombina. The sequence goes on from NC_069507.1 coordinate 118,380,696, forward strand.
CTACCATTTTGATGTGTTTTCTTCTTCTGAAGCTGTTTTTGGTAGAAAAGTACTTCAGGCAGCTGTTTGAGTTTGAATCTTCTGCTTATAATTTCAGTTTTTTTCATTATAAAATTTAAACTTTATTTTGGGTGTGGATTATTTTTCAGCGGAATTGGCTGTCTTTATTTTATCCCTCCCTCTCTAGTGACTCTTGCGTGGAAAGATCCACATCTTGGGTAGTCATTATCCCATACGTCACTAGCTCATGGACTCTTGCTAATTACATGAAAGAAAACATAATTTATGTAAGAACTTACCTGATAAATTCATTTCTTTCATATTAGCAAGAGTCCATGAGGCCCGCCCTTTTTTGTGGTGGTTATGATTTTTTTGTATAAAGCACAATTATTCCAATTCCTTATTTTTTATGCTTTTGCACTTTTTTCTTATCACCCCACTTCTTGGCTATTCGTTAAACTGATTTGTGGGTGTGGTGAGGGGTGTATTTGTAGGCATTTTGAGGTTTGGGAAACTTTGCCCCTCCTGGTAGGAATGTATATCCCATATGTCACTAGCTCATGGACTCTTGCTAATATGAAAGAAATGAATTTATCAGGTAAGTTCTTACATAAATTATGTTTTATTCATCTGCGTCCTTTACTACAAGGCCCCTGCAACTATGTTTTTAAAGTTTCTGCTTTTTCTTCTGCTTCTGTGACTACAAGTTCTTGCTATGCTCCTGCTGGGAATTGATCCCAGGTCTCTGGATTCCCATCCCAGTTCTCTGATTTTGAGCCATGTGAGGGTTTTTGTTTCACTTTGACCTTTTTTCCTGGGATTTCCTCACTGGGTCTGATTCTTCCTTTTGTGACACCTGTTTTCTCAGCTGCAGTTTATTAGCAATTAACCACCTTTAAATAGTCTCCTGAGCAAAGCATTCCTTGCTTTGACATTTGTTTATTTTCCATGTCTCAGTGTGTAGCCTTTATCTATAATTCTGGATTTGACCTGAGCCTGCTGATTTTGTTCCTTGCAGTCTGTATGGGCTGTCTAACCTCTCTTGCTGTAAGACTCTCTGCTGCTTGTGCTATTCTCCAGTGCTGTGTTAACTGTTAATACACTGCTTCTGTGATACAAGTCTCTGTGTCTCAGACTGCTCTAGTGGTATCTACCTCTGCATGGCTTCATTGCACCTGTCAGCAACTATAGCATACTTGTGTATTCAGACTCTTGCTGTATTGCACCTGTTAGCAATCACATCATATATGTGTATCCAGACTCTGCTTGGCTCCATTGCTTCTGCCAGCAACTATAGTATACTTGTGTATTCAGACTCTTGCTGTATTGCACCTGTTAGCAATCGCATCATATTTGTGTATCCAGACTCTGCTTGGCTCCATTGCTTCTGTCAGCAACTATAGTATACTTGTGTATTCAGACTCTTGCTGTATTGCACCTGTTAGCAATCGCATCATATTTGTGTATCCAGACTCTGCTTGGCTCCATTGCTTCTGTCAGCAACTATAGCATACTTGTGTATTCAGACTCTTGCTGTATTGCACCTGTTAGCAATCGCATCATATTTGTGTATCCAGACTCTGCTTGGCTCCATTGCACCTGTCAGCAACTATAGCATACTTGTGTATTCAGACTCTTGCTGTATTGCACCTGTTAGCAATCGCATCATATTTGTGTATCCAGACTCTGCTTGGCTCCATTGCTTCTGTCAGCAACTATAACATACATTTGTATCCAGACTTTACTTGGCTCCATTGCTTCTGCCAGCAATCCCAGCATACTTTTGTTTCCAGACTCTGCTAGTCTCTGTTGCACCTAGCATACTTTTATTTACCTGGGGCTTAAACATACCTGTGTATCCAGACTGTTAGGCTAGGTGTGTCTTGCCTCCTGGCTGTTTACACTGCATGTTGTATCTGTTATTTTCCTTGCTGCATCCCTGTGTTGTCAGCTTCACCAGTTGATTATTATTTCTTTTGGTCATATAACAGTGTGTGTGCAGTACCTGAAAAACCATCTGTATTTGCCTAACTGCTATTTCTTGTTTAGTATGGAGACTTTCATTATGCCTGAAAATTAGAAGCCTGACCATTCCTCAGTTCCTGACAGCACAGACATAGATCTCCAATCACCACACACCTCCCATAACATGACACCCCTCATAACATGACAGCTCTCACCCAAGATACAAGTCTAAATTATCAGCTCACTCACAAAGATTTAAAGGGACATTCTGATCAAAATGTAAATGCACATAGATGAATTACATCTTTGAATATAAATATATTTGCTATAAATATGTACTGGCAAAAATCCTTCTAGTAAAAGTTATTGTTTTAGTGTTAACAGTTTTCTCTGCATGTGCAGCATAGCTAGATGCACTAGCATTTTGATACTGCAGCTGCTCAGAACACTAGTGGGGCTTGTATCATGTCTGCAATTAAAAAGTTGAGTCATTACCAGATAGTATAAGCACCTTAGGCTCTCTGAGCAAGTTCTGTTTTTAAAAGGCTGGTTTTCTGAAATCGCTATTGGTCACTGGCATTCACGTGAAGGATCCTGTGCTATCGTCTATCGGGCGACTAAGGTCCTGTCCTGCGTTGTAAGGCACACTGCTGTGCCGCTCTCTATGTGAGTACCCACTTGTAGAGGGTGTCCGTGACTGTTCTGTCATCCTCCTGTGTAAACGATACTGTCCCATGAGGCGCCTCTGTTTTCTGTGTTCACAGGTCATCTTCATTATCCCTCTTCTCAAGAGTGCTGCCTGATCGTAGTCGACATCTGATGTTCCCGGTCTATTATCTATTTGCGCACCTCCTTTAGAGTTCCTCTGCTCTATTCCTTCTGGTTTTCTGTGCATACTTAAAGGGATATATAACCCAAAATGTTTCTTTCATGATTCAGATAGAGCATTTGATTTTTTTTTTTTTTAAATATTTATTTTTCACATTTTCAGTCAATACATACAGAAAAGAAAGTAATTAGCAAAATAGGCAAAAATTATAAATTATGGAGACACAGCTCCAGATTGTTCTTGTCATTGTCTTGGAGACACAGCTCCGAATTTAAAAATAAACAATTTCTGTACATTATATAATATCAATTCATAAACCATTAAACATTATGTGTCTAATTTTTGTTACTGATCAAAAAATAAACAATAAATTGATTCTTCCTCAACTAATACTTTCTCTCTTTGTTTCCCTATTGAGCCCTAGAAGAATCATTTTCCTCTTCCTCCTCCTCTTCTTACCTCTTTCCGATTTCGTCCCTCCTCCTTCTACACTTCCTTCCTCTCCCTCTTACTCTCTCTTACCCCTCATAGTGTTCCCACTTCCCTATTTTGAACTGAACAATTTGTGAAGAAATACAACAACAACAGATGGGGGAACAAAACAAAAAAAAAAAAAAAAAAAAAAAGGGGGGGAGGGAAGGGCTTATTTCATCTCCTCTCTTCCCTCCCTCCTCTCTCTCTCCATCAAATTACCATATCCCTAGTAACACTAACTCTGTGTTTCGGAACGGATAGATTAGGTATTCTATTTCACTTAAGGAAAAGGATTTAATAAAGATTGACCATTTTCTGAAAAATCTTGTTACGCTATTTTCATTATTTAAATCCGTATCTATCTGCTCAAGTATACACTCCTTTTTAAGACAGTTTTTGAGCTCCTGGATACTGGGGGTGTCCTATTTTTCCATTTCTTAAGAATTAAGTATCTTGCTGCCAAAATAGCTAAATTTACAATCTTAGTGTTCATGAGCCTCTCCTGCGGGTCTTTCCAAAGAAATATTATGTGTAATGTTGAAAATATTGGAGGGGAGGCTCCTATTACCCCCAGCCAGTATTGTATTTTTAGCCAAAATTGCTGGATGATAGGGCATTCCCACATCATATGGATAGTATTTGCTAAAGGCAAAGAACAACTTGGACATGTAGTAAAATCAGGGCTCCCACATTTAAAACCTTTTTCAGGGGTAAAGAATGTTTCTAATAACAATTTTACATGGGTTTCTCTCCATGTAGATCAAAGGGTAACTCTTGAGACCTCTGATATTGAAAATCGAAGCACTCCAATGTCTCTGTAATCTTGTGGGAGTGTCGGTGCCCATTTGATAAGTATATTATCCAGATTTGTGTCTCCCTTTATGGAAACCAAATCTAGGTAACTAGTCGATATAGACAATATGCCATTTTTGGCTAAAATTAACCATTTTTCTATGGGTCCAAGTGTCCAATTCCACCCTATTTTGTATGTTAAACTTAAGGCTAAATGTCTTGCCTGCAAATAAGCGAAGAACTCCTTATGTGGGATATTAAACTCTTCTCTTAAAGAGCAAAAAGTTTTTATACATTTCCTGTCAAAGTCAAGTAGTTGAGAAATTTTATTAAGACCCAAAGCTTCCCATCTTGAAAAGAGAGGCGATTGAATTCCAGCTTGGAATTGTGGATTCCCCGTTATTGGGGTAATTCTAGACCCAGTATATTCTATGTTTAATAATTTACATACTTTCCACCAGATCTTAAGTGGGTTAAACAAGGAACTCATTTTTTTCACCTCTTTAGGTACGATGCATGGGGTACAATGGATAATTGCCACCGGATTATATGGAAATATTGCATTTTTTTCGAGTTCATTGTCAGTGACATAGTTTCTCTCTACAATCCAGTCTAAAATCAGACGGATCTGATATACATAATTGTATAATTTAATATCAGGGAGAGCTAGTCCCGCGTATTCTCTGGGAAGTGATAATTTAGTTAGGGAGATCCTGGGTTTTTTATCTTGCCAAATGAATTTTCTTAATGCTATATTAAACGTCAAAATGTCTTTTCCTTTGATAATCAAGGGGGTATTTTGTAAAATGTATAATATTTTAGGAAGGCTAATCATTTTAAACAAAGCTATTCGACCTGAGAGGGAGAGCGGGAGATTCTGCCAATTTTTCAAATTATCTTTGACACTGTTCAAAACTGGTGGTATGTTAAGATTATACCATTCATTAGGATTTGAGGAAACCGAAATACCCAGGTATTTAAATGAGTTAGTCACTATTTTAAATGGGATGTTAAGCATTGAATCTTTAGTTTTTTTGATCCATAGTAATTCAGTTTTAGAGGTGTTTACTCTATATCCCGAGAAGGAGCCAAATTTTTTAATGATAGAGACTATTTTAGGTATATTCACAGAAGTATTTGAAATGTATATTAAGATGTCATCAGCGTATAGTGCAATTTTCATTTCTTTCTTACCCACTTTAATGCCATTAATATGTTGCCTAATAAATATAGCTAATGGTTCGATAGAAATATTAAAGAGCAGAGGGGAGAGAGGACACCCCTGACGGGTTCCCCTTTTGAGAAAGATGTTTGAGGAAATTAGTCCATTGACTAAGAGTTTAGTAGAAGCATTTTTATATATATTATGGATGATGTTAAGAAAGTTTCCATGAAAACCAAATTGCTGCAGAGAATTTAACAAATGGTCAAAATGGACTGAGTCAAAAGCTTTCTCTGCATCGACTGATATAATTGCGGAGTCAGGAGTGTCACCCTCTCTATCCCTCTCGACCTCTTCTTTGGCCCAATGATAATCTATGGTTAGGAAGAGTTCTCTTATCTTTGCTGATGAGTTTCGTTTAGACATAAACCCTGCCTGATCTTTATGAATAATTTTAGGAAGTAGTATTTGTAACCTGGAGGCTAAGATTGATGTCATAATTTTATAGTCTACATTTAGTAGTGCGATTGGCCTATAAGATTCTTTCTTATCTGGCTCCTTCCCGGGTTTGAGTATTAAAGTAGTATATGAGGCCGTAAAGCTAGGTGGTGGGGTATTATTCTTTATATAGATATCATTATATAATAGGGATAAGTATGGTAGGAGATTTGGTGAAAGTATTTTATAAAATTCATTCGGTAGCCCATCCGGGCCTGGAGATTTATTGAAGGAAAGATTTTGTATTGCCTTAGATATTTCAGTTTCCATTATGGGAGAATTTAGAGCATCGATTAACTCTGGGGGCACGACTTCAGTTGAAATTTTACTCCAAAAATTTTCCCGTTCCTTAGAATTTGAACTTTTTAAAGAATATAAATCTTGATAATAATCGGAAAAATGTTGTAAAAGTTCATCTGATGCCGTTATAATACTATCGTCTTTCTTTAATGAGTCTATATTTGGGGGTTGTTTCTCCCTTTTTACTAAGTTGGCAAGAAGTTTTCCCGTTTTACTCCCATATCTATAGAGTCGGGATTGAAATTTTAAGTCTCTCTGAGTGGACTTAAATAGCAAAGAGGAGTCTCTTACTTTTAGTGCTTGTACATATCGTGACCAATTTCTTGCTGTTTTTTCTAGGAGATATGAATTATATGTATTAGATATGGATTTCAACATTTCTCTTTCCTGAGTTTTAAATTTCTTCGTTCTGTTTATTGTATAGGCTAGGATTTCTCCTCTTAATACTGCTTTTGCAGTTTCCCATAGGATAATGGGTCGATTTATATATTCTTTATTAAAAGAAATAAATTCTTGGAATTTGTTATTAAGCCAGTTCTTAAATTTGAGGTCTGCCGCTAAATAATTGGGAAAAAAGAATCTTGAATGTTTTGGGGTGTGATTAATAGCATTAAATTCTAACAAAATTGGAGCATGATCCGAAATGCATATAGAAAGGATTTCTGCCGTAGGTCTAAATTTACAAAGTCTTTCATCTATAAGAAATAAGTCAATCCTTGAGAGTGACTTATGAGCTTTGGACAAACACGTAAAATTCCTGGAATCTGGATTTTGTAGTCTCCAGATATCTCTAACCCTAAGATTTCGAAAGAGTTTTAAGAACATTTTAGTTTCTAAGTTATCCCTTTTAGTTCTGATGGGGGGGCTTTTGTGTCTTAACCTGTCTAAAGGGTATTGAGGCGACATGTTAAAGTCCCCTCCTAGAATTAAGAATCCTTCTGTATAGGTCATTATATTAGCTTGAAGAGTGTCCCAGAAGGAAGAACTAAAGATGTTGGGGGCATAAATATTGCATAATGTATATAATGTTGTATTTATTTTAATTTTTGCCATTAGAAACCTCCCCTCCGGATCTGAATTTATATGATTAATTTGATATTTCAATTTTTTCCCTAATAATATTGCCACTCCCCCCCTTACGTTGAATGCTGGGTGAGGCCAAGACTTCTTTAACCCAAGAACTTTTTAATTTAGAGACTTCTTCTATTTTTAAGTGAGTTTCCTGTATGAAAGCAATGTCTATATTTTTCTTTTTTAAGTAAGTGATTATAGTTTTACGTTTAATAGGTGATGTTAGGCCCCCGATATTCCAAGAAGCCATCTTGAGGCCTTGTGCCATGTTAGTCATCATCTATGATAGGAAGGGAGCGAGAAAGAGAAGGGAGAGAAAAAAAAAAAAAAAAAAAAAACAACCCCCCCCATTTAACTTCCCCTTCTTTTATGGGATTATTAATATACTTCATAGTTTGTGTCCCAGCTAGGGCCCTTAACTTTTTTGTAATTCTAGCCATTCTACATCATATTCCTTATTGTATGTTGGAATAGGCATTGAATTTAAGTCCTGTCCTGTTCTGTAGTTAACTGCTGGGTAACATATTTCTCTGCTTCTCTCGCAGAATCAAAAAATTGTGTCTCATTATTCATTGTTATTCTCAGTCTTGCTGGGTATGCAATAGTAGCACGATGTCCCTGATTTATCAATTTAGTGCATAAATGGGCTAATTCCCTTCTTTTAGCAGAGGTCTCTGCAGAAAAATCCTGAAAGATCATTATTTTTGTCTCTCCCAGCATTATAGGCTGATTTTTTTTAAAGTGTTGTAATATTAGCAATTTGTCTTGATAGTTTAATACTTTGGCTATTATTGGTCTGGGTCTAGCCTCTTCCCTGCTTGATTTTTGCCATCCTATTCTATGAGCTCTTTCGAGCACTATCCTTGGGTGTGTTTGTGGAATTTGTAGCAACTGTGGCAGTGTTATAGTTAACAGTTTATCTAAATCTTCGTATTGCTTCAGTTCGGGCACTCCTATTACTCTGAAGTTGTTACGTCTAGCACGATTCTCTAAATCTTCTAACTTTGTCTGTATTTTCATAAGTTTATCATTCATTGTGTCTATTTTTGTATTATGAATTAATGTGTTGTCTTCCAAGTCTGAAATCCTTTGTTCTGCTTCTATTAATCTATTAGAGAACTGACGGATTTCTTCTGTGAGTGTATTTATGTCCTGTTTGATTTCGCTTCTTAGGAGATCAAATTTTGGAGTCAGGGCCTCCGATATGCTTGTGACTAATGCTTGTAAATTTAATGGTTCATTGATCTGTGGGGCATTTGGGCTAACAGTGAGAGTGTCTACTGTGGTCTCTACTGTGTTTTTATTTCTTTTGTCTCTCTGCCTCCCAGCCATGTTGGTGGGGGGAGTTTTAGTGTTTGTGAGAAAAAATTTATCCATATATTAATAGTTGTGCATAAATTATAAAAAAGGGAAAAAGGGAAGTGCGTGTTGTGTGGGAAGGGGGTGTGCCAAAAATAATAAATAATAAATAATAATGTGAAAAAGTGAATATATTAAATGCTCCTTATCTTGCTTTCTTATTCTTTCCTTTTTCCTTTCTCCTACTTTCCTCTCTATAAATCTATGTTGAATTAGTTAGTTTTCCTCTGATCTAGTGTTGAAGGTTGAGTATGAAGTTTCTATCACTAGTGTGAGAATTATATTCCTGTTATTCAAATTGTGTTACAAATGAGACCTAGAAAATGTAGAAGCCTCTTTATATGGATTAGTTCATGCTAGATAGGTTTTACTTATATTTAGGCAAAGTAGAACACTAAATAGGGGGTATCAGTTGTAAAAGATTATATTGATGCTCTTAGTATATATTATATTATTTCTCTGTAAATAGTTAGTTGACAAATTCAGTATATACATATAAATACATGTGATTTTGCTTGAGGTTGATTACAATTATAGACGTTGGTTTATTATCTTATCCCTTTTAATTCCTTCAGCCAGTCATATATCTTACTAGCAGAGCGCTTGTCTAGTAAAGATCTTTTTCACAAGCTGCAAATGTAGCGTCTCTGTGCCCAATCCTAAGGCTATATGTTTAACTGAAGGAGTTTGTAGAATACTCTAGGAGGTATTGAATTAGTTTTTTCCCTTTTGTACACACTCATATGACAAAGACAACTTGATAAGCAAACATTATATGGTAAGCAAACTATTATATCTCTATAAATAGTCAGGTAGCAAACTCAATGTATGCACATATATACATATGGTTTTACTTGAGATTGGTTACAATTATGGACTTGATTTTTTATCTTATCCCTTCTAGTTCCCTCATCCAGCCACACATCCTATTACCAGGGCACTTGTCTAATTAGAATATTTTTCACAAGCTGAAAAAGATAACGTTTCTGTACCAAGTCCTAAGGTTATATGTTTAGCTGAAGGAGCTTGTGGGACAATCTAGGAAATATTAAATTAGTTTTTCTTTTATAACCATAATACTTTAAAGAGCAACCTTTTATGGGATAAGCAGACTGTTTGCTTAATATTAATTAACTTATATTTGTTAAACACCGGGTGTCAAATAATGAAACATTTATCTGTTCTCATGATGTTGCATATATCTCTGTTTGTATCAGAGGAGAAAAAAAACAAAAAACAAAATAAGAATAAAACAGAACAGCCGTCAATTTTGTATAACAATGTCCATATATCCGGGGGATAGCTTTAACTTAGATTAAACTAATGTCTCCAGTTTTGTTATCTCTATTTTTCTTTCCCTTTCCCCCTTCTTCCCTTCTTTCCCTATGTTAGTAACAAAGAAAGTACCTGACCCCTGTCCGTGGGGAACTTTATGATGAGAAGTAGTTTTTTACTTCAAGGAGGGGAAAGCAGGATTCCAAAGTGGGTTAAACAAATAGCCGGGTCCCCCTCTCGCAGCATCGGTGGGGGGGGAAGCACCGGCGGTAAGAATAAGCAATATCCCTGCTTTTGATCTCCGGAGTGGAGGATTGAAGTATATCCACCCTTGCACCAGGTGGATCCTGCTGGTATGTAAGGAAAGCTTTGGCTTCAGTCAGGGGCCTAAGAAGTGTTTGTAGACGTTGCTACTTTAGACTCCACGGTTGCTACCCTCCTCTCACACCAGGTATACTCATCCGCCAGAGTACTTGTTTGCTGCCGCTTATGTGTCCGGCTCTTAGTTGGTCGTCATCGCTATTTTCTCTCCTCTGATGGATCCAGGCCGCCAGAGAAAAAAAACACAAAAATGCTGTTTGCGTCTGCAAGCTTGGGGACCACCATCTAGCTTGTCTCTGCACCTCCGTTTGCAGCCGTTCACTCCGGTCCGTTTCCAGCCAGTCTCTCAAGCTCCGCTAACAGCGGTCAGCCTCGGTCCGCTCCCGGCCACTCCTAGCGCTTAGACTCGGTTGCCTGACCGCATCCAGTCAGGCTCCAGGTTAATCACACCAGGTGCAGCCTGAGGGCGGGGTCCTGGCGGCGGGGTTTTCCTCTGTGTTTTGCCCTTTGCTGATATTTAGACTTCTGAGTCTGCAGGAGTGTTTCTCTGTACCCTGGGATATTATTTAGGACAGAGCCTATTGTTGTTTTTTAAGTCTCTTTCTTCACTTTTTCAAGTTTATGGCTTAAAGTTCAGCCAGATATCCCATGTACTTGATGTGGGTTCAGTATAGGAGAACCGGTAGCCGTATGTGACTGGCTTTGTCAAGCTGCCCAAGGTCTAGGGTGTTCGGCACGCATTCCCTCTGCCAATAGCTTGTTCAGGTAATGTGGAGCAGGTGTCTACCTGACCTTGCACCTGTGCTCCTCCCACCGGATCCTCCAGAGCATTTGATTTTAAACAACTTTCTAAATTCCTTCTGTTATCAGTTTTTCTTTTTTCTTTTGGTATGCTTTGTTGAAAATCAGCAATATATGCTTAGTTGCCAGTCCATTTCTGCAGCACTATATGGCAACCGTTTTTGCAAGAATTATATTTGCAAGAGCACTAGATGACAGTACTATTTCCTGCCATGTAGTGCTCCAGCCTCTAGATGCCTACCTAGGTATCTTTTCAACACAGAATACCATGGGAAGTAAGCAAATTTGATAATAGGACTACATTTGAACCTTTTTTTTTAAATTGTTATGCTCTGTCTGAACTGTAAAACAAAATGTTAGGGTTTAAGTACAATTTTGGAACAGCTATAGCTTTTATTAGAAGCATTTTTGCTAATACATGTATATTAAAAAAAACACTTCTATTCAAAACTGAAATACATAATTGCAGACTCCAATTTTGGCTGAAATGTCCCTTTAAGTATAAAGTGGCATTCATATGATCAAGATTCAATGCTAAGGTACCTGCTTATGTTTTTATTTTTAGTTTGTGTATCTCACAATTATCTATATCTTCTAACTTTTCTTTGGCTTAGGCCTTATCTTACTCTGACAAATATTCCACACGAGTGGAGCACTAGTGCGAGGAGCGTAAACCCGATTGTGAGATCACAATGTTTTTTATGCTAAAATCCATAATACAAGTGGCACACTGTTTAAATAACCGGAATATGTGTTTACGTGAATTTGCAATAATTTACAATCCCCATATTTTCTATGGGAGCATTGAGCAGTAATATCCACTCGTATTACAAGTTGAAAGTAAATGCGATTGCTCAAATGTGTCAGGGTTTTTTTCCCTGTTTTGTTTGCCATGTGCTGCTGGCAGCCATTTTACTCACCTCTCTTGCTGACTATGGTGCATTGTGGGGGATGCTGCTTATTTCCTGAACTTCCTTTTATGGCCAGACTGGTGTGCATCATCCGTGTGAGAAAGGATGCAGTCTCAGAATTGTGATATCATCTATTATTTAAAGGGCCTCTGTTCAGTATGCTTTGCCTTTGTGTTGTCTCAGACCTGTTTGTGAGAGTTCCTGTGTATAACCTGGCTGTCTGACGTCCTTCCTGGTTCCGGATCCCTGGCTTGTTCCTGACTCTGCTGTTTTCTTTGTTCCTGATTCCGGCTCGTCTAACTAATCGCTTTGGCTCCTGATTTGGCTCGTCTGACTATTCGCTTTGGCTCCTGACTCGGCTCGTCTGACTACCAGCTCTGGTTTTGACTCCTGGCTTGTTATTTGACTTGTGGACTTTTTATTATTTTTTTCTATTAATAAAGGTTTGATTATTTTTGCACTTCTCGTCTGTCTGATTCCTGGTACCCTGACAAAACAGAATCGTATTTAATGCTCAAACTTTTTAAAGGACCTATAATCGTAAAGAGTTTGATCGGAGGAAACAATTGTACTAAACTACTCTATTAACCCCTAAACCTCCACACTCCCATAACGTAAACTACACTCTACATTATTAACCCCTAAACCACCACAACCCCCACCGTAAAATACCCACTACACTATTAACCCCTAAACCACCACAACCCCTATCGCAAAATACCCCACTACACTATTAACACCTAAACCTCCACAACAACCATCGCAAAATACCCCACTACACTATTAACCCCTAAACTGGCACAACACCCATCGCAAAATACCCCACTAACATTTAAACCCCCCTAAACTAACATATCCTCAACTACCCAAAATAAACCTTACCTAAAAAGAAAAACTTAACATTATATTTAAAAAAAAAAACTACAAACATTACATTAAAAAAAAAACTAATATTACATGAAAAAGCTACCATTACCACAAATAAAAAACAAACAGTTATGCATATTCTCAAACTAAAGTCCCACTTAAAAAAAAAAATCCAAAATATAAAAAAACTATACTAACACTATATAGCTATAGACCTTGGAAGGGCTTTTTTAAGGCAATTGCCCTAAAGTGATTTAGCTATTTCTTTCATGTAATTAGCAAGAGTCCATGAGCTAGTGACGTATGGGATATACATTCCTACCAGGAGGGGCAAAGTTTCCCAAACCTTAAAATGCCTATAAATACACCCCTCACCACACCCACAATTCAGTTTTACAAACTTTGCCTCCGATGGAGGTGGTGAAGTAAGTTTGTGCTAGATTCTACGTTGATATGCGCTCCGCAGCAAGTTGGAGCCCGGTTTTCCTCTCAGCGTGCAGTGAATGTCAGAGGGATGTGAGGAGAGTATTGCCTATTTGAATGCAGTGATCTCCTTCTACGGGGTCTATTTCATAGGTTCTCTGTTATCGGTCGTAGAGATTCATCTCTTACCTCCCTTTTCAGATCGACGATATACTCTTATATATACCATTACCTCTGCTGATTCTCGTTTCAGTACTGGTTTGGCTTTCTACAAACATGTAGATGAGTGTCCTGGTGTAAGTAAATCTTATTTTCTGTGACACTCTAAGCTATGGTTGGGCACTTTGTTTATAAAGTTCTAAATATATGTATTCAAACATTTATTTGCCTTGACTCAGAATGTTCAACATTCCTTATTTTTCAGACAGTCAGTTTCATATTTGGGATAAATGCATTTGTTTCATTCATTTTTTCTTACCTTAAAAAATTTGACTTTTTCCCTGTGGGCTGTTAGGCTCGCGGGGGCAGAAAATGCTTCATTTTATTGCGTCATTCTTGGCGCTGACTTTTTTGGCGCAAATTTTTTTTCTGTTCCGGCGTCATACGTGTCGCCGGAAGTTGCGTCATTTTTTGACGTTTTTTTGCGTCAAAAATGTCGGCGTTCCGGATGTGGCGTCATTTTTGGCGCCAAAAGCATTTAGGCGCCAAATAATGTGGGCGTCTTTTTTGCCGCTAAAAAATATGGGCGTCATTTTTGTCTCCACATTATTTAAGACTCATTATTTATTGCTTCTGGTTGCTAGAAGCTTGTTCACTGGCATTTTTTTCCCATTCCTGAAACTGTCATTTAAGGAATTTGATCAATTTTGCTTTATATGTTGTTTTTTTCTTTTACATATTGCAAGATGTTCCACGTTGCAACTGAGTCAGAAGATACTTCAGGAAAATCACTGCACAGTGCTGGAGCTACCAAGCTAAGTGTATCTGCTATAAACTTTTGGTATCTGTTTCTCCAGCTGTTGTTTGTATTGCATGTCATGTCAAACTTATTAATGCAGATAAAATTTCCTTTAGTACTGTTACATTACCTGTTGCTGTTCGGTCAACATCTAATTTTCAGAGTGTTCCTGATAACATAAGAGATTTTATTTTTTAAATCCATTAAGAAGGCTATGTCTGTTATTTCTCCTTCTAGTATATATAAAAGTCTTTTAAAACTTCTCTTTTTTCAGATGAATTTTTAAATGAACATCATCATTCTGATACTGATAATGGTTCTTCTGGTTCAGAGGTTTCTGTCTCAGAGGTTGATGCTGATAAATCTTTGTATTTGTTCAAGATGGAATTTATTTCGTTCTTTACTTAAAGAAGTGTTATTTGCATTAGAAATAGAGGATTCTGGTCCTCTTGATACTAAATGTAAACGTTTAAATAAGGTTTTTTAAATCTCCTGTAGTTATTCCAGAAGTGTTTTATCTCCCTGATGCTATTTCTGAAGTAATTTCCAGGGAATGGAATAATTTGGGTAATTTATTTACTCCTTCTAGACGTTTAAGCAAATTATATCCTGTGCCATCTGACAGATTAGAGTTTTTTGGGACGAAAATCCCTAAGGTTATGGGGCTGTCTCTACTCCTGCTAATGTACTACTATTCCTACGGCAGATAGTACTTCATTTAAGGATCCTTTTGATAGGAAAATTGAATCCTTTCTAAGAAAAGCTTACTTATGTTCAGGTAATCTTCTTAGACCTGCTATATTTTTAGCGGATGTTGCTGCAGCTTCAACTTTTTGGTTAGAAGCTTTAGCGCAACAAGTAACAGATCATAATTTTATAGCATTATTATTATTCTATAACATGCTAATAATTTTATTGGTGATACCATCTTTTGATATCATTAGAGTTGATGTCAGGTATATGTCTCTAGCTATTTTAGCTAGAAAAGCTTTATGGATTAAACTTGGAATGCTGATATGTCTTCTAAGTCAACTTTGCTTTCCCTTTCTTTCCAGGGTAAATAATCATTTTCGTTCCTTTCCTCACAACAAGGAACAAAAGCCTGATCCTTCATCCTCAGGAGCGGTATCAGTTTGGAAACTATTTCCAGTTTGGAATATATCCAAGCCTTATAGAAACCTATAGCCAGCTCCTAAGTACCTATGAAGGTGCGGCCCTTATTCCAGCTCAGCTGGTATGGGGCAGATTACGTTTTCTTCAAAGAAATTTGGATCAATTCCGTTCTTAATCTCTGGTT